>NW_027316593.1:120000-130000 GCF_033978685.3 Nerophis lumbriciformis | reverse complement strand
GAATTTGACTAAGTGCCTAGGAGGATGTCCCTTTAAGAAGGCCGACGTGCTATGGTTCTCCACCTGGGTCAGGAAAGCAAAATTGTCCCTCTCCTCGCTGGAAGTCCAAAAAAAAAAGGTGTAAATTTGACTAAGTGTCTAGGAGCATTTCCCTTTAAGAAGGCCGACCTGCTATGGTTCTCCACCTGGGTCAGGAACGCCAAATTGTCCCTCTCCTCGCTGGAAGTCCAAAAAAAAGGCGTGAATTTGACTAAGTGCCTAGGAGCATTTCCCTTTAAGAAGGCCGACGTGCTATGGTTCTCCACCCGGGTACGGAAAGCAAAATTAGTCCCTCTCCTCGCTGGAAGTCCAAAAAAAAGGCGTAAATTTGACTAAGTGCCTAGGAGGATGTCCCTTTAAGAAGGCTGACCTGCTATGGTTCTCCACCCGGGTGCGGAAAGCAAAATTAGTCCCTCTCCTCGCTGGAAGTCCAAAAAAAAGGCGGAAATTTGACTAAGTGCCTAGGAGGATGTCCCTTTAAGAAGGCTGACCTGCTATGGTTCTCCACCCGGGTACGGAAAGCAAAATTAGTCCCTCTCCTCGCTGGAAGTCCAAAAAAAAGGCGTAAATTTGACTAAGTGCCTAGGAGCATTTCCCTTTAAGAAGGCCGACCTGCTATGGTTCTCCACCCGGGTCCGGAACTCAAAATTAGTCCCTCTCCTAGTTGGAAGTCATCAAAAAAAGGCGGAAATTTGACTAAGTGCCATCATTTTAGAGTACCAGGACTATAGCTGGGGAATTGGAGCCCTCTGGTGGACACTCGCTGCAAATGCACCCTGAATTAAACACATTATTTCCAGTTCTTTTGGTGTTCCCGGGGAATGAGAGGCCTTTTGTGGGCCAGAAAGAGTGGGGGACCCTTGGAGCCCCTATTTTCAGACAGTTTGGCTTATTTCGGTGACGCCGGGGCGTCCATCAGGTCTTCCCGGGGAATGAGAGGCCTTTTGTGGCCATATGTCAACAAAAGAGTGGGGAAATGGAGCCCTCCGGTGGACTCCCGCTGCAAATGCACCCCCCAAATTAAATACATTAATTCCAGGCCTTTTGGGGCCCTATATTCAGACGGTGTGGAGCCCTCCAGTGGACTCCCGCCTCCAATGCACCCCCATAATTATAGACATCACCCCCCAAATTAAACACATTATTTCCAGTTCTTTTGGGCCCCTATTTTCAGCCGGTTTGGCGTATTTCCTTGACGCCGGGGAGTCCTACAGGTGTTCCCGGGGAATGAGAGGCCTTTTGTGGGCCAGAAAGAGTGGGGAACCCTTGGAGCCCCTATTTTCAGACAGTTTGGCTTATTTCGGTGACGCCGGGGCGTCCATCAGGTCTTCCCGGGGAATGAGAGGCCTTTTGTGGCCATATGTCAACAAAAGAGTGGGGAAATGGAGCCCTCCGGTGGACTCCCGCTGCAAATGCACCCCCCAAATTAAATACATTAATTCCAGGCCTTTTGGGGCCCTATATTCAGACGGTGTGGAGCCCTCCAGTGGACTCCCGCCTCCAATGCACCCCCATAATTATAGACATCACCCCCCAAATTAAACACATTATTTCCAGTTATTTTGGGGCCCTATTTTCAGACAGTTTGGCGTATCTCCTTGACGCCGGGGAGTCCTACAGGTGTTCCCGGGGAATGAGAGGCCTTTTGTGGGCCAGAAAGAGTGGGGAACCCTTGGAGCCCCTATTTTCAGACAGTTTGGCTTATTTCGGTGACGCCGGGGCGTCCATCAGGTCTTCCCGGGGAATGAGAGGCCTTTTGTGGCCATATGTCAACAAAAGAGTGGGGAAATGGAGCCCTCCGGTGGACTCCCGCTGCAAATGCACCCCCCAAATTAAATACATTAATTCCAGGCCTTTTGGGGCCCTATATTCAGACGGTGTGGAGCCCTCCAGTGGACTCCCGCCTCCAATGCACCCCCATAATTATAGACATCACCCCCCAAATTAAACACATTATTTCCAGTTCTTTTGGGCCCCTATTTTCAGACGGTTTGGCGTATTTCCTTGACGCCGGGGAGTCCTACAGGTGTTCCCGGGGAATGAGAGGCCTTTTGTGGGCCAGAAATAGTGGGGAACACTTGGAGCCCCTATTTTCAGACAGTTTGCCGTATTTCGGTGACGCCGGGGCGTCCATCAGGTCTTCCCGGGGAATGTGAGGCCTTTCGTGGGCCATATTTTCAGACAGAAAAAAAAGAAAAGTAACCCTTACACTACAAAGGACAGCGGGGAAACGCCCCCCAGCAAAGTCACAGGGGAAGTGGGGTAGACAAGTGGAGAGTGTCTGGGGAAAAGTCCACAAAATGATCAAAAATCACACACAGGTACGAGTGCCACAAGTCCCGCCGCGTCCCACCCGAGTCCGAGGTGCCCCCCACATGCCCAAAACGCACCCAGCAAAGGCGCACTGTGATTGGGAAGAAAAGTTGGGAAAGTGGGCAAAAGTCCCGAATTTGATCCATAATTATACCCAGGTTTGAGTCCCACAAGTCCCGCCGCATTCCACCAGTGTTCCGGGGTGCCTGACATGTCCACGACGCACCCAGCAAAGGCGCACTGTGATTGGGAAGAAAAGTTGGGAAAGTGGGCAAAAGTCCGGAAAATGACCAAAAACCACACCCAGGTTAGAGCCCCACACGTCCTGCAGTCGCACCCGAGTCCTGGGATGCCCAACATGTCCAAAAAAATCAAAAAAAGCCCAAAAAATCAAAAAAATCCCCGGGCCGTATCTTGGACGCCGGCGTACCGCGTTCGGCCCTCGTGCCGTAGTTTGGCGACCGATTGTAAAAATTTGCCGCGACCGGCTAGTTTTTTTCCTTGGAGTAAATAGAGAGTAGATCCAGCAGAAAATATGCACTATAAACAAAGAGAGGGGGTTTGGAGGGGGGCAAAAACGCCCTCTTGGAACTTTTGCAGCAGCACACATCAAACTAGCGGGGAGAAGGCATGCATAGCAAAAGGCCACGAAATGATCCAAAATCACACCCAGGTTCGAGTCCCACAAGTCCCGCCGCGTTCCACCAGGGTTCCGGGGTGCCTGACATGTCCACGACGCACCCAGCAAAGGCGCACTGTGATTGGGAAGAAAAGTTGGGAAAGTGGGCAAAAGTCCCGAATTTTATCCAAAATTATACCCAGGTTCGAGTCCCACAAGTCCCGCCGCGTTCCACCAGTGTCTCGGGGTGCCTACAATGTCCACAACGCACCCAGCAAAGGCATCACACCCAGGTTCGAGTCCCACAAGTCCCGCCGCGTTCCACCAGGGTTCCGGGGTGCCTGACATGTCCACGACGCACCCAGCAAAGGTGCACTGTGATTGGGAAGAAAAGTTGGGAAAGTGGGCAAAAGTCCCGAATTTGGTCCAAAATCACACCCAGGTTCGAGTCCCACAAGTCCCGCCGCGTTCCACCAGGGTTCCGGGGTGCCTACAATGTCCACGACGCACCCAGCAAAGGCGCACTGTGATTGGGAAGAAAAGTTGGGAAAGTGGGCAAAAGTCCCGAATTTGGTCCAAAATCACACCCAGGTTCGAGTCCCACAAGTCCCGCCGCGTTCCACCAGGGTCTCGGGGTGCCTACAATGTCCACAACTTACCCAGCAAAGGCGCACTGTGATTGGGAAGAAAAGTTGGGAAAGTGGGCAAAAGTCCCGAATTTGGTCCAAAATCACACCCAGGTTCGAGTCCCACAAGTCCCGCCGCGTTCCACCAGGGTTCCGGGGTGCCTACAATGTCCACAACGCACCCAGCAAAGGCGCACTGTGATTGGGAAGAAAAGTTGGGAAAGTGGGCAAAAGTCCCGAATTTGGTCCAAAATCACACCCAGGTTCGAGTCCCACAAGTCCCGCCGCGTTCCACCAGTGTCTCGGGGTGCCTACAATGTCCACAACGCACCCAGCAAAGGTGCACTGTGATTGGGAAGAAAAGTTGGGAAAGTGGGCAAAAGTCCCGAATTTGGTCCAAAATCACACCCAGGTTCGAGTCCCACAAGTCCCGCCGCGTTCCACCAGTGTCTCGGGGTGCCTACAATGTCCACAACGCACCCAGCAAAGGCGCACTGTGATTGGGAAGAAAAGTTGGGAAAGTGGGCAAAAGTCCCGAATTTGGTCCAAAATCACACCCAGGTTCGAGTCCCACAAGTCCCGCCGCGTTCCACCAGGGTCTCGGGGTGCCTACAATGTCCACAACTTACCCAGCAAAGGCGCACTGTGATTGGGAAGAAAAGTTGGGAAAGTGGGCAAAAGTCCCGAATTTGGTCCAAAATCACACCCAGGTTCGAGTCCCACAAGTCCCGCCGCGTTCCACCGGTGTCCCGGGGGTGCCTGGCATGTCCACAACTTACCCAGCAAAGGCGCACTGTGATTGGGAAGAAAAGTTGGGAAAGTGGGCAAAAGTCCCGAATTTGGTCCAAAATCACACCCAGGTTCGAGTCCCACAAGTCCCGCCGCGTTCCACCAGGGTTCCGGGGTGCCTACAATGTCCACGACGCACCCAGCAAAGGCGCACTGTGATTGGGAAGAAAAGTTGGGAAAGTGGGCAAAAGTCCCGAATTTGGTCCAAAATCACACCCAGGTTCGAGTCCCACAAGTCCCGCCGCGTTCCACCAGTGTCTCGGGGTGCCTACAATGTCCACGACGCACCCAGCAAAGGCGCACTGTGATTGGGAAGAAAAGTTGGGAAAGTGGGCAAAAGTCCCGAATTTGGTCCAAAATCACACCCAGGTTCGAGTCCCACAAGTCCCGCCGCGTTCCACCAGGGTTCCGGGGTGCCTACAATGTCCACAACGCACCCAGCAAAGGCGCACTGTGATTGGGAAGAAAAGTTGGGAAAGTGGGCAAAAGTCCCGAATTTGGTCCAAAATCACACCCAGGTTCGAGTCCCACAAGTCCCGCCGCGTTCCACCAGGGTTCCGGGGTGCCTACAATGTCCACAACGCACCCAGCAAAGGCGCACTGTGATTGGGAAGAAAAGTTGGGAAAGTGGGCAAAAGTCCCGAATTTGGTCCAAAATCACACCCAGGTTCGAGTCCCACAAGTCCCGCCGCGTTCCACCAGGGTTCCGGGGTGCCTACAATGTCCACAACGCACCCAGCAAAGGCGCACTGTGATTGGGAAGAAAAGTTGGGAAAGTGGGCAAAAGTCCCGAATTTGGTCCAAAATCACACCCAGGTTCGAGTCCCACAAGTCCCGCCGCGTTCCACCAGGGTTCCGGGGTGCCTACAATGCCTAAGACGCACCCAGCAAAGGCGCACTGTGATTGGGAAGAAAAGTTGGGAAAGCGGGCAAAAGTCCCGAATTTGGTCCAAAATCACACCCAGGTTCGAGTCCCACAAGTCCCGCCGCGTTCCACCAGGGTTCCGGGGTGCCTACAATGCCTAAGACGCACCCAGCAAAGGCGCACTGTGATTGGGAAGAAAAGTTGGGAAAGCGGGCAAAAGTCCCGAATTTGGTCCAAAATCACACCCAGGTTCGAGTCCCACAAGTCCCGCCGCGTTCCACCAGTGTCTCGGGGTGCCTACAATGTCCACAACTTACCCAGCAAAGGCGCACTGTGATTGGGAAGAAAAGTTGGGAAAGCGGGCAAAAGTCCCGAATTTGGTCCAAAATCACACCCAGGTTCGAGTCCCACAAGTCCCGCCGCGTTCCACCAGTGTCTCGGGGTGCCTACAATGTCCACGACGCACCCAGCAAAGGCGCACTGTGATTGGGAAGAAAAGTTGGGAAAGTGGGCAAAAGTCCCGAATTTGGTCCAAAATCACACCCAGGTTCGAGTCCCACAAGTCCCGCCGCGTTCCACCAGGGTTCCGGGGTGCCTACAATGTCCACAACGCACCCAGCAAAGGCGCACTGTGATTGGGAAGAAAAGTTGGGAAAGTGGGCAAAAGTCCCGAATTTGGTCCAAAATCACACCCAGGTTCGAGTCCCACAAGTCCCGCCGCGTTCCACCAGGGTTCCGGGGTGCCTACAATGTCCACAACGCACCCAGCAAAGGCGCACTGTGATTGGGAAGAAAAGTTGGGAAAGTGGGCAAAAGTCCCGAATTTGGTCCAAAATCACACCCAGGTTCGAGTCCCACAAGTCCCGCCGCGTTCCACCAGTGTCTCGGGGTGCCTACAATGTCCACAACGCACCCAGCAAAGGTGCACTGTGATTGGGAAGAAAAGTTGGGAAAGTGGGCAAAAGTCCCGAATTTGGTCCAAAATCACACCCAGGTTCGAGTCCCACAAGTCCCGCCGCGTTCCACCAGTGTCTCGGGGTGCCTACAATGTCCACAACGCACCCAGCAAAGGCGCACTGTGATTGGGAAGAAAAGTTGGGAAAGTGGGCAAAAGTCCCGAATTTGGTCCAAAATCACACCCAGGTTCGAGTCCCACAAGTCCCGCCGCGTTCCACCAGGGTTCCGGGGTGCCTACAATGTCCACAACGCACCCAGCAAAGGCGCACTGTGATTGGGAAGAAAAGTTGGGAAAGTGGGCAAAAGTCCCGAATTTGGTCCAAAATCACACCCAGGTTCGAGTCCCACAAGTCCCGCCGCGTTCCACCAGGGTTCCGGGGTGCCTACAATGTCCACAACGCACCCAGCAAAGGCGCACTGTGATTGGGAAGAAAAGTTGGGAAAGTGGGCAAAAGTCCCGAATTTGGTCCAAAATCACACCCAGGTTCGAGTCCCACAAGTCCCGCCGCGTTCCACCAGTGTCTCGGGGTGCCTACAATGTCCACGACGCACCCAGCAAAGGCGCACTGTGATTGGGAAGAAAAGTTGGGAAAGTGGGCAAAAGTCCCGAATTTGGTCCAAAATCACACCCAGGTTCGAGTCCCACAAGTCCCGCCGCGTTCCACCAGTGTCTCGGGGTGCCTACAATGTCCACGACGCACCCAGCAAAGGCGCACTGTGATTGGGAAGAAAAGTTGGGAAAGTGGGCAAAAGTCCCGAATTTGGTCCAAAATCACACCCAGGTTCGAGTCCCACAAGTCCCGCCGCGTTCCACCAGGGTTCCGGGGTGCCTACAATGTCCACAACGCACCCAGCAAAGGCGCACTGTGATTGGGAAGAAAAGTTGGGAAAGTGGGCAAAAGTCCCGAATTTGGTCCAAAATCACACCCAGGTTCGAGTCCCACAAGTCCCGCCGCGTTCCACCAGGGTTCCGGGGTGCCTACAATGTCCACAACGCACCCAGCAAAGGCGCACTGTGATTGGGAAGAAAAGTTGGGAAAGTGGGCAAAAGTCCCGAATTTGGTCCAAAATCACACCCAGGTTCGAGTCCCACAAGTCCCGCCGCGTTCCACCAGTGTCTCGGGGTGCCTACAATGTCCACAACTTACCCAGCAAAGGCGCACTGTGATTGGGAAGAAAAGTTGGGAAAGTGGGCAAAAGTCCCGAATTTGGTCCAAAATCACACCCAGGTTCGAGTCCCACAAGTCCCGCCGCGTTCCACCAGGGTTCCGGGGTGCCTACAATGTCCACAACGCACCCAGCAAAGGCGCACTGTGATTGGGAAGAAAAGTTGGGAAAGTGGGCAAAAGTCCCGAATTTGGTCCAAAATCACACCCAGGTTCGAGTCCCACAAGTCCCGCCGCGTTCCACCAGGGTTCCGGGGTGCCTACAATGTCCACAACGCACCCAGCAAAGGCGCACTGTGATTGGGAAGAAAAGTTGGGAAAGTGGGCAAAAGTCCCGAATTTGGTCCAAAATCACACCCAGGTTCGAGTCCCACAAGTCCCGCCGCGTTCCACCAGGGTTCCGGGGTGCCTACAATGTCCACAACGCACCCAGCAAAGGCGCACTGTGAGTGGGAAGAAAAGTTGGGAAAGTGGGCAAAAGTCCCGAATTTGGTCCAAAATCACACCCAGGTTCGAGTCCCACAAGTCCCGCCGCGTTCCACCAGGGTCTCGGGGTGCCTACAATGTCCACAACGCACCCAGCAAAGGCGCACTGTGATTGGGAAGAAAAGTTGGGAAAGTGGGCAAAAGTCCCGAATTTGATCCAAAATTATGCCCGGGTTGGAGTACCACGAGTCCGGCCGCGTTCCACCGGTGTCCCGGGGGTGCCTGGCATGTCCACAACTTACCCAGCAAAGGCGCACTGTGATTGGGAAGAAAAGTTGGGAAAGTGGGCAAAAGTCCCGAATTTGATCCAAAATTATGCCCGGGTTGGAGTACCACGAGTCCGGCCGCGTTCCACCGGTGTCCCGGGGGTGCCTGCCATGTCCACAACTTACCCAGCAAAGGCGCACTGTGATTGGGAAGAAAAGTTGGGAAAGTGGGCAAAAGTCCCGAATTTGATCCAAAATTATGCCCGGGTTGGAGTACCACGAGTCCGGCCGCGTTCCACCGGTGTCCCGGGGGTGCCTGCCATGTCCACAACTTACCCAGCAAAGGCGCACTGTGATTCAGAAGAAAAGTTGGGAAAGTGGGGAAAAAAAGGACCGGAAAATATCCAAAATTATGCCCGGGTTGGAGTACCACGAGTCCGGCCGCGTTCCACCGGTGTCCCGGGGGTGCCTGGCACGTCCACAACTTACCCAGCAAAGGCGCACTGTCAGTGGGGAAGACCAAACATGTCTCGGATTTTTTCCAAGTACCTTAACGAGAGAGGCTAAAAAGCACCTGTTTTTACCTTCTCTCGTTGTTGTACTTAGAAAAAAAACGAGAAAATAAAAAATCTGGGTTTTTTTCTAAGTACCTTAACGAGAGAGGCTAAAAAAAACCATTTTTTACCTTCTCTCGTTGTTGTACTTAGAAAAAAAACGAGAAAAAAATTTTTCCCCATTCATTTCAATGGGAGTTCATTTTTTTTTTGGGATTTTTTCTAAGTACCTTAACGAGAGAGGCTTAATTTTTCACCTACTTTTTACCTTCTCTCGATTTTTCGTTTTTTACCTGGTCGACCAAAACACCTCCATCTCGTTACTATGTGCACCATGTCTGACAGGCTGAAATCACAGGGAACGCGTCCGAGTCAAAGTGAGCTATTTTCGGACACAAATATGGTGTTTTTCCCCTCTATCCTCTGGTTCTTTTTTCAAACTGATCTTCCAGCATCTGAGCGACAGGGGCTCATGCAGACACCTGTGTCCGCCCGAGGGGCGCCTTCCCGGACACATATATGGTGCTTCCCCCCTCTTTACCCCGGTCCTTTTTCAAACTGATCTTCCAGCATCTGAGCGACAGGGGCTCATGCAGACACCTGTGTCCGCCCGAGGGGCGCCTTCCCGGACACATATATGGTGCTTCCCCCCTCTTTACCCCGGTCCTTTTTCAAACTGCTCTTCCAGCATCTGAGCGACAGGGGCTCATGCAGACACCTGTGTCCGCCCGAGGGGCGCCTTCCCGGACACATATATGGTGCTTTCCCCCTCTTTACCCCGGTCCTTTTTCAAACTGCTCTTCCAGCTTCTGAGCGACAGGGGCTCATGCAGACACCTGTGTCCGCCTAAGGGGCGCTATCTCGGACACATTTTCAACTTTTCCCGCATGAATGAAATCCTGGAACTGATTCCACCCAGGTACTTAGGACTTCCAGGGCTTGAGCGACAGGGGCTCTGTCCGGAGCGTGTGTCCGCCTAGGGGGCGCTGTCCCGGACACATTTTCAACTTTTCCCGCATGAATGAAATCCTGGAACTGATTCCACCCAGGTACTTAGGACTTCCAGGGCTTGAGCGACAGGGGCTCTGTCCGGAGCGTGTGTCCGCCTAGGGGGCGCTGTCTCGGACACATTTTCAACTTTTCCCGCATGAATGAAATCCTGGAACTGATTCCACCCAGGTACTTAGGACTTCCAGGGCTTGAGCGACAGGGGCTCTGTCCGGAGCGTGTGTCCGCCTAGGGGGCGCTGTCCCGGACACATTTTCAACTTTTCCCGCATGGATGAAATCCTGGAACTGATTCCACCCAGGTACTTAGGGCTTCCAGGGCTTGAGCGACAGGGGCTCTGTCCGGAGCGTGTGTCCGCCTAGGGGGCGCTGT
>NW_027316593.1:97500-110000 GCF_033978685.3 Nerophis lumbriciformis | reverse complement strand
GAAGTAGTCAAAAAAAGGCGGAAATTTGACTAAGTGTCATTATTTTAGAGTACCAGGCCTCTATAGAAAAGTTTGGTTTTTTGTCTATGTGTCATCATTTTAGAGTACCAGGCCTCTATAGAAAAGTTTGGTTTTTTGTCTATGTGTCATCATTTTAGAGTACCAGGGCTCTATAGAAAAGTTTGGTAAATTTGACTAAGTGTCTAGGAGCATTTCCCTTTAAGAAGGCCGACGTGCTATGGTTCTCCACCTGGGTCTGGAACGCCAAATTAGTCCCTCTCCTAGCTGGAAGTCCAAAAAAAAAGGCGTGAATTTGACTAAGTGTCTAGGAGGATGTCCCCTTAAGAAGGCCGACGTGCCTTGGTTCTCTACCTGGGTACGGAACACCAAATTAGTCCCTCTCCTAGCTGGAAGTCCAAAAAAAAGGCGTGAATTTGACTAAGTGTCTAGGAGCATTTCCCTTTAAGAAGGCCGACGTGCTATGGTTCTCCACCTGGGTCTGGAACGCCAAATTAGTCCCTCTCCTCGCTGGAAGTCCAAAAAAAAGGCGGAAATTTGACTAAGTGCCATCATTTTAGAGTACCAGGCCTCTATAGAAAAGTTTGGTTTTTTGTCTATGTGTCATCATTTTAGAGTACCAGGGCTATATAGAAAAGTTTGGTAAATTTGACTAAGTGTCTAGGAGCATTTCCCTTTAAGAAGGCCGACCTGCTATGGTTCTCCACCTGGGTCTGGAACGCCAAATTAGTCCCTCTCCTCGCTGGAAGTCCAAAAAAAGGCGTGAATTTGACTAAGTGCCTAGGAGGATGTCCCTTTAAGAAGGCCGACGTGCTATGGTCCTCCACCTGGGTCAGGAACGCAAAATTGTCCCTCTCCTCGCTGGAAGTCCAAAAAAAAGGCGTGAATTTGACTAAGTGCCTAGGAGGATGTCCCTTAAAGAAGGCCGACGTGCTATGGTTCTCCACCTGGGTCTGGAACGCCAAATTAGTCCCTCTCCTCGCTGGAAGTCCAAAAAAAAGGTGTAAATTTGACTAAGTGCCTAGGAGGATGTCCCTTTAAGAAGGCCGACGTGCTATGGTCCTCCACCTGGGTCAGGAACGCAAAATTGTCCCTCTCCTCGCTGGAAGTCAAAAAAAAAGGCGTGAATTTGACTAAGTGCCTAGGAGGATGTCCCTTAAAGAAGGCCGACGTGCTATGGTTCTCCACCTGGGTCTGGAACGCCAAATTAGTCCCTCTCCTCGCTGGAAGTCCAAAAAAAAGGCGGAAATTTGACTAAGTGCCATCATTTTAGAGTACCAGGCCTCTATAGAAAAGTTTGGTTTTTTGTCTATGTGTCATCATTTTAGAGTACCAGGGCTATATAGAAAAGTTTGGTAAATTTGACTAAGTGTCTAGGAGCATTTCCCTTTAAGAAGGCCGACCTGCTATGGTTCTCCACCTGGGTCTGGAACGCCAAATTAGTCCCTCTCCTCGCTGGAAGTCCAAAAAAAGGCGTAAATTTGACTAAGTGCCTAGGAGGATGTCCCTTTAAGAAGGCCGACGTGCTATGGTTCTCCACCTGGGTCAGGAAAGCAAAATTGTCCCTCTCCTCGCTGGAAGTCCAAAAAAAGGCGTGAATTTGACTAAGTGCCTAGGAGGATGTCCCTTTAAGAAGGCCGACGTGCTATGGTCCTCCACCTGGGTCAGGAACGCAAAATTGTCCCTCTCCTCGCTGGAAGTCCAAAAAAAAGGCGTGAATTTGACTAAGTGCCTAGGAGGATGTCCCTTAAAGAAGGCCGACGTGCTATGGTTCTCCACCTGGGTCTGGAACGCCAAATTAGTCCCTCTCCTCGCTGGAAGTCCAAAAAAAAGGTGTAAATTTGACTAAGTGCCTAGGAGGATGTCCCTTTAAGAAGGCCGACGTGCTATGGTCCTCCACCTGGGTCAGGAACGCAAAATTGTCCCTCTCCTCGCTGGAAGTCAAAAAAAAAGGCGTGAATTTGACTAAGTGCCTAGGAGGATGTCCCTTAAAGAAGGCCGACGTGCTATGGTTCTCCACCTGGGTCTGGAACGCCAAATTAGTCCCTCTCCTCGCTGGAAGTCCAAAAAAAAAGGTGTAAATTTGACTAAGTGCCTAGGAGCATTTCCCTTTAAGAAGGCCGACGTGCTATGGTTCTCCACCTGGGTCAGGAAAGCAAAATTGTCCCTCTCCTCGCTGGAAGTCCAAAAAAAAGGCGTAAATTTGACTAAGTGCCTAGGAGGATGTCCCTTTAAGAAGGCCGACGTGCTATGGTTCTCCACCCGGGTCCGGAACTCAAAATTAGTCCCTCTCCTCGCTGGAAGTCCAAAAAAAGGCGGAAATTTGACTAAGTGCCATCATTTTAGAGTACCAGGACTATAGCTGGGGAATTGGAGCCCTCTGGTGGACACTCGCTGCAAATGCACCCTGAATTAAAGACATTATTTCCAGTTCTTTTGGGGCCCTATTTTCAGGCGTAAATTTGACTAAGTGCCTAGGAGGATGTCCCTTTAAGAAGGCCGACCTGCTATGGTTCTCCACCTGGGTCAGGAAAGCAAATTAGTCCCTCTCCTCGCTGGAAGTCCAAAAAAAAGGCGGAAATTTGACTAAGTGCCTAGGAGGATGTCCCTTTAAGAAGGCTGACCTGCTATGGTTCTCCACCCGGGTACGGAAAGCAAAATTAGTCCCTCTCCTCGCTGGAAGTCCAAAAAAAAGGCGTAAATTTGACTAAGTGCCTAGGAGGATGTCCCTTTAAGAAGGCTGACCTGCTATGGTTCTCCACCCGGGTACGGAAAGCAAAATTAGTCCCTCTCCTCGCTGGAAGTCCAAAAAAAAGGCGTAAATTTGACTAAGTGCCTAGGAGGATGTCCCTTTAAGAAGGCTGACCTGCTATGGTTCTCCACCCGGGTACGGAAAGCAAAATTAGTCCCTCTCCTCGCTGGAAGTCCAAAAAAAAAGGTGTAAATTTGACTAAGTGCCTAGGAGGATGTCCCTTTAAGAAGGCCGACGTGCTATGGTCCTCCACCTGGGTCAGGAACGCAAAATTAGTCCCTCTCCTCGCTGGAAGTCCAAAAAAAAGGCGTAAATTTGACTAAGTGCCTAGGAGGATGTCCCCTTAAGAAGGCCGACGTCCCTTGGTTCTCCACCTGGGTCAGGAACGCCAAATTGTCCCTCTCCTCGCTGGAAGTCCAAAAAAAAGGCGTGAATTTGACTAAGTGCCTAGGAGCATTTCCCTTTAAGAAGGCCGACGTGCTATGGTTCTCCACCCGGGTACGGAAAGCAAAATTAGTCCCTCTCCTCGCTGGAAGTCCAAAAAAAAGGCGTAAATTTGACTAAGTGCCTAGGAGGATGTCCCTTTAAGAAGGCTGACCTGCTATGGTTCTCCACCCGGGTGCGGAAAGCAAAATTAGTCCCTCTCCTCGCTGGAAGTCCAAAAAAAAGGCGGAAATTTGACTAAGTGCCTAGGAGGATGTCCCTTTAAGAAGGCTGACCTGCTATGGTTCTCCACCCGGGTACGGAAAGCAAAATTAGTCCCTCTCCTCGCTGGAAGTCCAAAAAAAAGGCGTAAATTTGACTAAGTGCCTAGGAGCATTTCCCTTTAAGAAGGCCGACCTGCTATGGTTCTCCACCTGGGTCCGGAACTCAAAATTAGTCCCTCTCCTAGTTGGAAGTCATCAAAAAAAGGCGGAAATTTGACTAAGTGCCATCATTTTAGAGTACCAGGACTATAGCTGGGGAATTGGAGCCCTCTGGTGGACACTCGCTGCAAATGCACCCTGAATTAAACACATTATTTCCAGTTCTTTTGGTGTTCCCGGGGAATGAGAGGCCTTTTGTGGGCCAGAAAGAGTGGGGGACCCTTGGAGCCCCTATTTTCAGACAGTTTGGCTTATTTCGGTGACGCCGGGGCGTCCATCAGGTCTTCCCGGGGAATGAGAGGCCTTTTGTGGCCATATGTCAACAAAAGAGTGGGGAAATGGAGCCCTCCGGTGGACTCCCGCTGCAAATGCACCCCCCAAATTAAATACATTAATTCCAGGCCTTTTGGGGCCCTATATTCAGACGGTGTGTAGCCCTCCAGTGGACTCCCGCCTCCAATGCACCCCCCAAATTAAAGACATCACCCCCCAAATTAAAGGCATCATTTCCAGTTCTTTTGGGGCCCTATTTTCAGACAGTTTGGCGTATTTCCTTGACGCCGGGGAGTCCTACAGGTGTTCCCGGGGAATGAGAGGCCTTTTGTGGGCCAGAAAGAGTGGGGGACCCTTGGAGCCCCTATTTTCAGACAGTTTGGCTTATTTCGGTGACGCCGGGGCGTCCATCAGGTCTTCCCGGGGAATGAGAGGCCTTTTGTGGCCATATGTCAACAAAAGAGTGGGGAAATGGAGCCCTCCGGTGGACTCCCGCTGCAAATGCACCCCCCAAATTAAATACATTAATTCCAGGCCTTTTGGGGCCCTATATTCAGACGGTGTGTAGCCCTCCAGTGGACTCCCGCCTCCAATGCACCCCCATAATTATAGACATCACCCCCCAAATTAAACACATTATTTCCAGTTCTTTTGGGGCCCTATTTTCAGCCGGTTTGGCGTATTTCCTTGACGCCGGGGAGTCCTACAGGTGTTCCCGGGGAATGAGAGGCCTTTTGTGGGCCAGAAAGAGTGGGGAACCCTTGGAGCCCCTATTTTCAGACAGTTTGGCTTATTTCGGTGACGCCGGGGCGTCCATCAGGTCTTCCCGGGGAATGAGAGGCCTTTTGTGGCCATATGTCAACAAAAGAGTGGGGAAATGGAGCCCTCCGGTGGACTCCCGCTGCAAATGCACCCCCCAAATTAAATACATTAATTCCAGGCCTTTTGGGGCCCTATATTCAGACGGTGTGGAGCCCTCCAGTGGACTCCCGCCTCCAATGCACCCCCATAATTATAGACATCACCCCCCAAATTAAACACATTATTTCCAGTTCTTTTGGGCCTCTATTTTCAGACGGTTTGGCGTATTTCCTTGACGCCGGGGAGTCCTACAGGTGTTCCCGGGGAATGAGAGGCCTTTTGTGGGCCAGAAAGAGTGGGGAACCCTTGGAGCCCCTATTTTCAGACAGTTTGCCGTATTTCGGTGACGCCGGGGCGTCCATCAGGTCTTCCCGGGGAATGTGAGGCCTTTCGTGGGCCATATTTTCAGACAGATTGGCCTGTTTCAGTGACGCCGAGGCGTCCATCAGGTCTTCCCGGGGAGTGTGAGGCCTTTTGGGGCCCTCTTTTCAGACAGAAAAAAAAGAAAAGTAACCCTTACACTACAAAGGACAGCGGGGAAACGCCCCCCAGCAAAGTCACAGGGGAAGTGGGGTAGACAAGTGGAGAGTGTCTGGGGAAAAGTCCACAAAATGATCAAAAATCACACCCAGGTACGAGTGCCACAAGTCCCGCCGCGTCCCACCCGAGTCCGAGGTGCCCCCCACATGCCCAAAACGCACCCAGCAAAGGCGCACTGTGATTGGGAAGAAAAGTTGGAAAAGTGGGCAAAAGTCCGGAAAAATGACCAAAAACCACACCCAGGTTAGAGCCCCACACGTCCTGCAGTCGCACCCGAGTCCTGGGATGCCCAACATGTCCAAAAAAATCAAAAAAAGCCCAAAAAATCAAAAAAATCCCCGGGCCGTATCTTGGACGCCGGCGTACCGCGTTCGGCCCTCGTGCCGTAGTTTGGCGACCGATTGTAAAAATTTGCCGCGACCGGCTAGTTTTTTTCCTTGGAGTAAATAGAGAGTAGATCCAGCAGAAAATATGCACTATAAACAAAGAGAGGGAGTTTGGAGGGGGGCAAAAACGCCCTCTTGGAACTTTTGCAGCAGCACACATCAAACTAGCGGGGAGAAGGCATGCATAGCAAAAGGCCACGAACTGATCCAAAATCACACCCAGGTTAGAGTCCCACAAGTCCCGCCGCGTTCCACCGGTGTCCCGGGGGTGCCTGGCATGTCCACAACTTACCCAGCAAAGGTGCACTGTGATTGGGAAGAAAAGTTGGGGAAAGTGGGCAAAAGGCCCGAATTTGATCAAAAATCACACCCAGGTTCGAGTCCCACAAGTCCCGCCGCGTTCCACCAGGGTTCCGGGGTGCCTACAATGTCCACAACGCACCCAGCAAAGGCATCACACCCAGGTTCGAGTCCCACAAGTCCCGCCGCGTTCCACCAGTGTCTCGGGGTGCCTACAATGTCCACAACGCACCCAGCAAAGGCGCACTGTGATTGGGAAGAAAAGTTGGGAAAGTGGGCAAAAGTCCCGAATGTGGTCCAAAATCACACCCAGGTTCGAGTCCCACAAGTCCCGCCGCGTTCCACCAGGGTTCCGGGGTGCCTGACATGTCCACGACGCACCCAGCAAAGGCGCACTGTGATTGGGAAGAAAAGTTGGGAAAGTGGGCAAAAGTCCCGAATTTGGTCCAAAATCACACCCAGGTTCGAGTCCCACAAGTCCCGCCGCGTTCCACCAGGGTTCCGGGGTGCCTACAATGTCCACAAGGCACCCAGCAAAGGCGCACTGTGATTGGGAAGAAAAGTTGGGAAAGTGGGCAAAAGTCCCGAATTTGGTCCAAAATCACACCCAGGTTCGAGTCCCACAAGTCCCGCCGCGTTCCACCAGTGTCTCGGGGTGCCTACAATGTCCACAAGGCACCCAGCAAAGGCGCACTGTGAGTGGGAAGAAAAGTTGGGAAAGTGGGCAAAAGTCCCGAATTTGGTCCAAAATCACACCCAGGTTCGAGTCCCACAAGTCCCGCCGCGTTCCACCAGTGTCTCAGGGTGCCTACAATGTCCACAACGCACCCAGCAAAGGCGCACTGTGATTGGGAAGAAAAGTTGGGAAAGTGGGCAAAAGTCCCGAATTTGGTCCAAAATCACACCCAGGTTCGAGTCCCACAAGTCCCGCCGCGTTCCACCAGGGTTCCGGGGTGCCTACAATGTCCACAACTTACCCAGCAAAGGCGCACTGTGATTGGGAAGAAAAGTTGGGAAAGTGGGCAAAAGTCCCGAATTTGGTCCAAAATCACACCCAGGTTCGAGTCCCACAAGTCCCGCCGCGTTCCACCAGTGTCTCGGGGTGCCTACAATGTCCACGACGCACCCAGCAAAGGCGCACTGTGATTGGGAAGAAAAGTTGGGAAAGTGGGCAAAAGTCCCGAATTTGGTCCAAAATCACACCCAGGTTCGAGTCCCACAAGTCCCGCCGCGTTCCACCAGGGTTCCGGGGTGCCTACAATGTCCACAACTTACCCAGCAAAGGCGCACTGTGATTGGGAAGAAAAGTTGGGAAAGTGGGCAAAAGTCCCGAATTTGGTCCAAAATCACACCCAGGTTCGAGTCCCACAAGTCCCGCCGCGTTCCACCAGGGTTCCGGGGCGCCTACAATGTCCACAACGCACCCAGCAAAGGCGCACTGTGATTGGGAAGAAAAGTTGGGAAAGTGGGCAAAAGTCCCGAATTTGGTCCAAAATCACACCCAGGTTCGAGTCCCACAAGTCCCGCCGCGTTCCACCAGTGTCTCGGGGTGCCTACAATGTCCACGACGCACCCAGCAAAGGCGCACTGTGATTGGGAAGAAAAGTTGGGAAAGTGGGCAAAAGTCCCGAATTTGGTCCAAAGTCACACCCAGGTTCGAGTCCCACAAGTCCCGCCGCGTTCCACCGGTGTCCCGGGGGTGCCTGGCATGTCCACCACTTACCCAGCAAAGGCGCACTGTGATTGGGAAGAAAAGTTGGGAAAGTGGGCAAAAGTCCCGAATTTGGTCCAAAATCACACCCAGGTTCGAGTCCCACAAGTCCCGCCGCGTTCCACCAGGGTTCCGGGGTGCCTACAATGCCTAAGACGCACCCAGCAAAGGCGCACTGTGATTGGGAAGAAAAGTTGGGAAAGTGGGCAAAAGTCCCGAATTTGGTCCAAAATCACACCCAGGTTCGAGTCCCACAAGTCCCGCCGCGTTCCACCAGGGTTCCGGGGTGCCTACGATGTCCACAACGCACCCAGCAAAGGCGCACTGTGATTGGGAAGAAAAGTTGGGAAAGTGGGCAAAAGTCCCGAATTTGGTCCAAAATCACACCCAGGTTCGAGTCCCACAAGTCCCGCCGCGTTCCACCAGTGTCTCAGGGTGCCTACAATGTCCACAACGCACCCAGCAAAGGCGCACTGTGATTGGGAAGAAAAGTTGGGAAAGTGGGCAAAAGTCCCGAATTTGGTCCAAAATCACACCCAGGTTCGAGTCCCACAAGTCCCGCCGCGTTCCACCAGTGTTCCGGGGTGCCTACAATGTCCACAACTTACCCAGCAAAGGCGCACTGTGATTGGGAAGAAAAGTTGGAAAAGTGGGCAAAAGTCCGGAAAATGACCAAAAACCACACCCAGGTTAGAGCCCCACACGTCCTGCAGTCGCACCCGAGTCCTGGGATGCCCAACATGTCCAAAAAAATCAAAAAAAGCCCAAAAAAATCAAAAAAATCCCCGGGCCGTATCTTGGACGCCGGCGTACCGCGTTCGGCCCTCGTGCCGTAGTTTGGCGACCGATTGTAAAAATTTGCCGCGACCGGCTAGTTTTTTTCCTTGGAGTAAATAGAGAGTAGATCCAGCAGAATATATGCACTATAAGCAAAGAGAGGGAGTTTGGAGGGGGGCAAAAACGCCCTCTTGGAACTTTTGCAGCAGCACACATCAAACTAGCGGGGAGAAGGCATGCATAGCAAAAGGCCACGAAATGATCCAAAATCACACCCAGGTTCGAGTCCCACAAGTCCCGCCGCGTTCCACCAGGGTTCCGGGGTGCCTGACATGTCCACGACGCACCCAGCAAAGGCGCACTGTGATTGGGAAGAAAAGTTGGGAAAGTGGGCAAAAGTCCCGAATTTTATCCAAAATTATACCCAGGTTCGAGTCCCACAAGTCCCGCCGCGTTCCACCAGTGTCTCGGGGTGCCTACAATGTCCACAACGCACCCAGCAAAGGCATCACACCCAGGTTCGAGTCCCACAAGTCCCGCCGCGTTCCACCAGGGTTCCGGGGTGCCTGACATGTCCACGACGCACCCAGCAAAGGTGCACTGTGATTGGGAAGAAAAGTTGGGAAAGTGGGCAAAAGTCCCGAATTTGGTCCAAAATCACACCCAGGTTCGAGTCCCACAAGTCCCGCCGCGTTCCACCAGGGTTCCGGGGTGCCTACAATGTCCACGACGCACCCAGCAAAGGCGCACTGTGATTGGGAAGAAAAGTTGGGAAAGTGGGCAAAAGTCCCGTATTTGGTCCAAAATCACACCCAGGTTCGAGTCCCACAAGTCCCGCCGCGTTCCACCAGGGTTCCGGGGTGCCTACAATGTCCACGACGCACCCAGCAAAGGCGCACTGTGATTGGGAAGAAAAGTTGGGAAAGTGGGCAAAAGTCCCGTATTTGGTCCAAAATCACACCCAGGTTCGAGTCCCACAAGTCCCGCCGCGTTCCACCAGGGTTCCGGGGTGCCTACAATGTCCACAACGCACCCAGCAAAGGCGCACTGTGATTGGGAAGAAAAGTTGGGAAAGTGGGCAAAAGTCCCGTATTTGGTCCAAAATCACACCCAGGTTCGAGTCCCACAAGTCCCGCCGCGTTCCACCAGGGTCTCGGGGTGCCTACAATGTCCACAACGCACCCAGCAAAGGCGCACTGTGATTGGGAAGAAAAGTTGGGAAAGTGGGCAAAAGTCCCGAATTTGGTCCAAAATCACACCCAGGTTCGAGTCCCACAAGTCCCGCCGCGTTCCACCAGGGTCTCGGGGTGCCTACAATGTCCACAACGCACCCAGCAAAGGCGCACTGTGATTGGGAAGAAAAGTTGGGAAAGTGGGCAAAAGTCCCGAATTTGGTCCAAAATCACACCCAGGTTCGAGTCCCACAAGTCCCGCCGCGTTCCACCAGTGTCTCGGGGTGCCTACAATGTCCACAACTTACCCAGCAAAGGCGCACTGTGAGTGGGAAGAAAAGTTGGGAAAGTGGGCAAAAGTCCCGAATTTGGTCCAAAATCACACCCAGGTTCGAGTCCCACAAGTCCCGCCGCGTTCCACCAGGGTTCCGGGGTGCCTACAATGTCCACGACGCACCCAGCAAAGGCGCACTGTGATTGGGAAGAAAAGTTGGGAAAGTGGGCAAAAGTCCCGAATTTGGTCCAAAATCACACCCAGGTTCGAGTCCCACAAGTCCCGCCGCGTTCCACCAGTGTCTCGGGGTGCCTACAATGTCCACAACTTACCCAGCAAAGGCGCACTGTGAGTGGGAAGAAAAGTTGGGAAAGTGGGCAAAAGTCCCGAATTTGGTCCAAAATCACACCCAGGTTCGAGTCCCACAAGTCCCGCCGCGTTCCACCAGTGTCTCGGGGTGCCTACAATGTCCACGACGCACCCAGCAAAGGCGCACTGTGATTGGGAAGAAAAGTTGGGAAAGTGGGCAAAAGTCCCGAATTTGGTCCAAAATCACACCCAGGTTCGAGTCCCACAAGTCCCGCCGCGTTCCACCAGGGTTCCGGGGTGCCTGAAATGTCCACGACGCACCCAGCAAAGGCGCACTGTGATTGGGAAGAAAAGTTGGGAAAGTGGGCAAAAGTCCCGAATTTGGTCCAAAATCACACCCAGGTTCGAGTCCCACAAGTCCCGCCGCGTTCCACCAGGGTTCCGGGGTGCCTACAATGTCCACAACGCACCCAGCAAAGGCGCACTGTGATTGGGAAGAAAAGTTGGGAAAGTGGGCAAAAGTCCCGAATTTGGTCCAAAATCACACCCAGGTTCGAGTCCCACAAGTCCCGCCGCGTTCCACCAGGGTTCCGGGGTGCCTACAATGTCCACAACGCACCCAGCAAAGGCGCACTGTGATTGGGAAGAAAAGTTGGGAAAGTGGGCAAAAGTCCCGAATTTGGTCCAAAAAGTCCCGCCGCGTTCCACCAGGGTTCCGGGGTGCCTACAATGTCCACAACGCACCCAGCAAAGGCGCACTGTGATTGGGAAGAAAAGTTGGGAAAGTGGGCAAAAGTCCCGAATTTGGTCCAAAATCACACCCAGGTTCGAGTCCCACAAGTCCCGCCGCGTTCCACCAGTGTCTCGGGGTGCCTACAATGTCCACGACGCACCCAGCAAAGGCGCACTGTGATTGGGAAGAAAAGTTGGGAAAGTGGGCAAAAGTCCCGAATTTGGTCCAAAGTCACACCCAGGTTCGAGTCCCACAAGTCCCGCCGCGTTCCACCAGGGTTCCGGGGTGCCTACAATGTCCACAACGCACCCAGCAAAGGCGCACTGTGATTGGGAAGAAAAGTTGGGAAAGTGGGCAAAAGTCCCGAATTTGATCCAAAATTATGCCCGGGTTGGAGTACCACGAGTCCGGCCGCGTTCCACCGGTGTCCCGGGGGTGCCTGGCATGTCCACAACTTACCCAGCAAAGGCGCACTGTGATTGGGAAGAAAAGTTGGGAAAGTGGGCAAAAGTCCCGAATTTGATCCAATATTATGCCCGGGTTGGAGTACCACGAGTCCGGCCGCGTTCCACCGGTGTCCCGGGGGTGCCTGCCATGTCCACAACTTACCCAGCAAAGGCGCACTGTGATTCGGAAGAAAAGTTGGGAAAGTGGGGAAAAAAAGGACCGGGAAATATCCAAAATTATGCCCGGGTTGGAGTACCACGAGTCCGGCCGCGTTCCACCGGTGTCCCGGGGGTGCCTGGCACGTCCACAACTTACCCAGCAAAGGCGCACTGTCAGTGGGGAAGACCAAACATGTCTCGGATTTTTTCCAAGTACCTTAACGAGAGAGGCTAAAAAGCACCTGTTTTTACCTTCTCTCGTTGTTGTACTTAGAAAAAAAACGAGAAAATAAAAAATCTGGGTTTTTTTCTAAGTACCTTAACGAGAGAGGCTAAAAAAACCATTTTTTACCTTCTCTCGTTGTTGTACTTAGAAAAAAAACGAGAAAAAAATTTTTCCCCATTCATTTCAATGGGAGTTCATTTTTTTTTTGGGATTTTTTCTAAGTACCTTAACGAGAGAGGCTTAATTTTTCACCTACTTTTTACCTTCTCTCGATTTTTCGTTTTTTACCTGGTCGACCAAAACACCTCCATCTCGTTACTATGTGCACCATGTCTGACAGGCTGAAATCACAGGGAACGCGTCCGAGTCAAAGTGAGCTATTTTCGGACACAAATATGGTGTTTTTCCCCTCTATCCTCTGGTTCTTTTTTCAAACTGATCTTCCAGCATCTGAGCGACAGGGGCTCATGCAGACACCTGTGTCCGCCCGAGGGGCGCCTTCCCGGACACATATATGGTGCTTCCCCCCTCTTTACCCCGGTCCTTTTTCAAACTGATCTTCCGGCATCTGAGCGACAGGGGCTCATGCAGACACCTGTGTCCGCCCGAGGGGCGCCTTCCCGGACACATATATGGTGCTTCCCCCCTCTTTACCCCGGTCCTTTTTCAAACTGATCTTCCAGCATCTGAGCGACAG
>NW_027316593.1:70000-85000 GCF_033978685.3 Nerophis lumbriciformis | reverse complement strand
GATGTCCCTTTAAGAAGGCCGACCTGCTATGGTTCTCCACCTGGGTCAGGAAAGCAAAATTGTGCCTCTCCTCGCTGGAAGTCCAAAAAAAAGGCGTAAATTTGACTAAGTGCCTAGGAGGACGTCCCTTTAAGAAGGCCGACGTGCTATGGTTCTCCACCTGGGTCTGGAACGCCAAATTAGTCCCTCTCCTCGCTGGAAGTCCAAAAAAAAGGCGGAAATTTGACTAAGTGCCTAGGAGGATGTCCCTTTAAGAAGGCCGACGTGCTATGGTTCTCCACCTGGGTCTGGAACGCAAAATTGTCCCTCTCCTCGCTGGAAGTCCAAAAAAAAGGTGTAAATTTGACTAAGTGCCTAGGAGGATGTCCCTTTAAGAAGGCCGACGTGCTATGGTCCTCCACCTGGGTCAGGAACGCAAAATTGTCCCTCTCCTCGCTGGAAGTCCAAAAAAAAGGTGTAAATTTGACTAAGTGCCTAGGAGGATGTCCCTTTAAGAAGGCCGACGTGCTATGGTCCTCCACCTGGGTCAGGAACGCAAAATTAGTCCCTCTCCTCGCTGGAAGTCCAAAAAAAAGGCGGAAATTTGACTAAGTGCCATCATTTTAGAGTACCAGGCCTCTAGAGAAAAGTTTGGTTTTTTGTCTATGTGTCATCATTTTAGAGTACCAGGGCTCTATAGAAAAGTTTGGTAAATTTGACTAAGTGTCTAGGAGCATTTCCCTTTAAGAAGGCCGACGTGCTATGGTTCTCCACCTGGGTACGGAAGGCCAAATTAGCCCCTCTCCTCGCTGGAAGTCCAAAAAAAAAGGTGTAAATTTGACTAAGTGCCTAGGAGGATGTCCCCTTAAGAAGGCCGACGTGCCTTGGTTCTCTACCTGGGTCAGGAACGCCAAATTAGTCCCTCTCCTCGCTGGAAGTCCAAAAAAAAGGCGTGAATTTGACTAAGTGCCTAGGAGCATTTCCCTTTAAGAAGGCCGACGTGCTATGGTTCTCCACCTGGGTCAGGAAAGCAAAATTGTCCCTCTCCTCGCTGGAAGTCCAAAAAAAAGGCGTGAATTTGACTAAGTGCCTAGGAGCATTTCCCTTTAAGAAGGCCGACGTGCTATGGTTCTCCACCTGGGTCAGGAAAGCAAAATTGTCCCTCTCCTCGCTGGAAGTCCAAAAAAAAGGCGTGAATTTGACTAAGTGCCTAGGAGCATTTCCCTTTAAGAAGGCCGACGTGCTATGGTTCTCCACCTGGGTCAGGAAAGCAAAATTGTCCCTCTCCTCGCTGGAAGTCCAAAAAAAAGGTGTGAATTTGACTAAGTGCCTAGGAGCATTTCCCTTTAAGAAGGCCGACGTGCTATGGTTCTCCACCCGGGTACGGAAAGCAAAATTAGTCCCTCTCCTCGCTGGAAGTCCAAAAAAAAGGCGTAAATTTGACTAAGTGCCTAGGAGGATGTCCCTTTAAGAAGGCTGACCTGCTATGGTTCTCCACCCGGGTGCGGAAAGCAAAATTAGTCCCTCTCCTCGCTGGAAGTCCAAAAAAAAGGCGGAAATTTGACTAAGTGCCTAGGAGGATGTCCCTTTAAGAAGGCCGACCTGCTATGGTTCTCCACCTGGGTCAGGAAAGCAAAATTGTCCCTCTCCTCGCTGGAAGTCCAAAAAAAAGGCGTGAATTTGACTAAGTGCCTAGGAGGATGTCCCTTTAAGAAGGCCGACCTGCTATGGTTCTCCACCTGGGTCAGGAAAGCAAAATTGTGCCTCTCCTCGCTGGAAGTCCAAAAAAAAGGCGTAAATTTGACTAAGTGCCTAGGAGGACGTCCCTTTAAGAAGGCCGACGTGCTATGGTTCTCCACCTGGGTCTGGAACGCCAAATTAGTCCCTCTCCTCGCTGGAAGTCCAAAAAAAAGGCGGAAATTTGACTAAGTGCCTAGGAGGATGTCCCTTTAAGAAGGCCGACGTGCTATGGTTCTCCACCTGGGTCTGGAACGCCAAATTAGTCCCTCTCCTCGCTGGAAGTCCAAAAAAAAGGCGGAAATTTGACTAAGTGCCTAGGAGGATGTCCCTTTAAGAAGGCCGACGTGCTATGGTTCTCCACCTGGGTCTGGAACGCCAAATTAGTCCCTCTCCTCGCTGGAAGTCCAAAAAAAAGGCGGAAATTTGACTAAGTGCCTAGGAGCATTTCCCTTTAAGAAGGCCGACGTGCTATGGTTCTCCACCTGGGTCAGGAAAGCAAAATTGTCCCTCTCCTCGCTGGAAGTCCAAAAAAAAGGCGTGAATTTGACTAAGTGCCTAGGAGGATGTCCCTTTAAGAAGGCCGACGTGCTATGGTTCTCCACCTGGGTCAGGAAAGCAAAATTGTCCCTCTCCTCGCTGGAAGTCCAAAAAAAAGGCGTGAATTTGACTAAGTGCCTAGGAGCATTTCCCTTTAAGAAGGCCGACGTGCTATGGTTCTCCACCTGGGTCAGGAAAGCAAAATTGTCCCTCTCCTCGCTGGAAGTCCAAAAAAAAGGTGTGAATTTGACTAAGTGCCTAGGAGCATTTCCCTTTAAGAAGGCCGACGTGCTATGGTTCTCCACCCGGGTACGGAAAGCAAAATTAGTCCCTCTCCTCGCTGGAAGTCCAAAAAAAAGGCGTAAATTTGACTAAGTGCCTAGGAGGATGTCCCTTTAAGAAGGCTGACCTGCTATGGTTCTCCACCCGGGTGCGGAAAGCAAAATTAGTCCCTCTCCTCGCTGGAAGTCCAAAAAAAAGGCGGAAATTTGACTAAGTGCCTAGGAGGATGTCCCTTTAAGAAGGCCGACCTGCTATGGTTCTCCACCTGGGTCAGGAAAGCAAAATTGTCCCTCTCCTCGCTGGAAGTCCAAAAAAAAGGCGTGAATTTGACTAAGTGCCTAGGAGGATGTCCCTTTAAGAAGGCCGACCTGCTATGGTTCTCCACCTGGGTCAGGAAAGCAAAATTGTGCCTCTCCTCGCTGGAAGTCCAAAAAAAAGGCGTAAATTTGACTAAGTGCCTAGGAGGACGTCCCTTTAAGAAGGCCGACGTGCTATGGTTCTCCACCTGGGTCTGGAACGCCAAATTAGTCCCTCTCCTCGCTGGAAGTCCAAAAAAAAGGCGGAAATTTGACTAAGTGCCTAGGAGGATGTCCCTTTAAGAAGGCCGACGTGCTATGGTTCTCCACCTGGGTCTGGAACGCAAAATTGTCCCTCTCCTCGCTGGAAGTCCAAAAAAAAGGTGTAAATTTGACTAAGTGCCTAGGAGGATGTCCCTTTAAGAAGGCCGACGTGCTATGGTCCTCCACCTGGGTCAGGAACGCAAAATTGTCCCTCTCCTCGCTGGAAGTCCAAAAAAAAGGTGTAAATTTGACTAAGTGCCTAGGAGGATGTCCCTTTAAGAAGGCCGACGTGCTATGGTCCTCCACCTGGGTCAGGAACGCAAAATTAGTCCCTCTCCTCGCTGGAAGTCCAAAAAAAAGGCGGAAATTTGACTAAGTGCCATCATTTTAGAGTACCAGGCCTCTAGAGAAAAGTTTGGTTTTTTGTCTATGTGTCATCATTTTAGAGTACCAGGGCTCTATAGAAAAGTTTGGTAAATTTGACTAAGTGTCTAGGAGCATTTCCCTTTAAGAAGGCCGACGTGCTATGGTTCTCCACCTGGGTACGGAAGGCCAAATTAGCCCCTCTCCTCGCTGGAAGTCCAAAAAAAAAGGTGTAAATTTGACTAAGTGCCTAGGAGGATGTCCCCTTAAGAAGGCCGACGTGCCTTGGTTCTCTACCTGGGTCAGGAACGCCAAATTAGTCCCTCTCCTCGCTGGAAGTCCAAAAAAAAGGCGTGAATTTGACTAAGTGCCTAGGAGCATTTCCCTTTAAGAAGGCCGACGTGCTATGGTTCTCCACCTGGGTCAGGAAAGCAAAATTGTCCCTCTCCTCGCTGGAAGTCCAAAAAAAAGGCGTGAATTTGACTAAGTGCCTAGGAGCATTTCCCTTTAAGAAGGCCGACGTGCTATGGTTCTCCACCTGGGTCAGGAAAGCAAAATTGTCCCTCTCCTCGCTGGAAGTCCAAAAAAAAGGCGTGAATTTGACTAAGTGCCTAGGAGCATTTCCCTTTAAGAAGGCCGACGTGCTATGGTTCTCCACCTGGGTCAGGAAAGCAAAATTGTCCCTCTCCTCGCTGGAAGTCCAAAAAAAAGGTGTGAATTTGACTAAGTGCCTAGGAGCATTTCCCTTTAAGAAGGCCGACGTGCTATGGTTCTCCACCCGGGTACGGAAAGCAAAATTAGTCCCTCTCCTCGCTGGAAGTCCAAAAAAAAGGCGTAAATTTGACTAAGTGCCTAGGAGGATGTCCCTTTAAGAAGGCTGACCTGCTATGGTTCTCCACCCGGGTGCGGAAAGCAAAATTAGTCCCTCTCCTCGCTGGAAGTCCAAAAAAAAGGCGGAAATTTGACTAAGTGCCTAGGAGGATGTCCCTTTAAGAAGGCCGACCTGCTATGGTTCTCCACCTGGGTCAGGAAAGCAAAATTGTCCCTCTCCTCGCTGGAAGTCCAAAAAAAAGGCGTGAATTTGACTAAGTGCCTAGGAGGATGTCCCTTTAAGAAGGCCGACCTGCTATGGTTCTCCACCTGGGTCAGGAAAGCAAAATTGTGCCTCTCCTCGCTGGAAGTCCAAAAAAAAGGCGTAAATTTGACTAAGTGCCTAGGAGGACGTCCCTTTAAGAAGGCCGACGTGCTATGGTTCTCCACCTGGGTCTGGAACGCCAAATTAGTCCCTCTCCTCGCTGGAAGTCCAAAAAAAAGGCGGAAATTTGACTAAGTGCCTAGGAGGATGTCCCTTTAAGAAGGCCGACGTGCTATGGTTCTCCACCTGGGTCTGGAACGCCAAATTAGTCCCTCTCCTCGCTGGAAGTCCAAAAAAAAGGCGGAAATTTGACTAAGTGCCTAGGAGGATGTCCCTTTAAGAAGGCCGACGTGCTATGGTTCTCCACCTGGGTCTGGAACGCCAAATTAGTCCCTCTCCTCGCTGGAAGTCCAAAAAAAAGGCGGAAATTTGACTAAGTGCCTAGGAGCATTTCCCTTTAAGAAGGCCGACGTGCTATGGTTCTCCACCTGGGTCAGGAAAGCAAAATTGTCCCTCTCCTCGCTGGAAGTCCAAAAAAAAGGCGTGAATTTGACTAAGTGCCTAGGAGGATGTCCCTTTAAGAAGGCCGACGTGCTATGGTTCTCCACCCGGGTACGGAAAGCAAAATTAGTCCCTCTCCTCGCTGGAAGTCCAAAAAAAAGGCGTAAATTTGACTAAGTGCCTAGGAGGATGTCCCTTTAAGAAGGCCGACGTGCTATGGTTCTCCACCTGGGTCTGGAACGCCAAATTAGTCCCTCTCCTCGCTGGAAGTCCAAAAAAAAGGCGGAAATTTGACTAAGTGCCTAGGAGCATTTCCCTTTAAGAAGGCCGACGTGCTATGGTTCTCCACCTGGGTCAGGAAAGCAAAATTGTCCCTCTCCTCGCTGGAAGTCCCAAAAAAAAGGTGTAAATTTGACTAAGTGTCTAGGAGCATTTCCCTTTAAGAAGGCCGACCTGCTATGGTTCTCCACCTGGGTACGGAACGCCAAATTAGTCCCTCTCCTAGCTGGAAGTAGTCAAAAAAAGGCGGAAATTTGACTAAGTGTCATCATTTTAGAGTACCAGGCCTCTATAGAAAAGTTTGGTTTTTTGTCTATGTGTCATCATTTTAGAGTACCAGGCCTCTATAGAAAAGTTTGGTTTTTTGTCTATGTGTCATCATTTTAGAGTACCAGGCCTCTATAGAAAAGTTTGGTTTTTTGTCTATGTGTCATCATTTTAGAGTACCAGGGCTCTATAGAAAAGTTTGGTAAATTTGACTAAGTGTCTAGGAGCATTTCCCTTTAAGAAGGCCGACGTGCTATGGTTCTCCACCTGGGTCAGGAAAGCAAAATTGTCCCTCTCCTCGCTGGAAGTCCAAAAAAAAGGCGTGAATTTGACTAAGTGCCTAGGAGCATTTCCCTTTAAGAAGGCCGACGTGCTATGGTTCTCCACCTGGGTCAGGAAAGCAAAATTGTCCCTCTCCTCGCTGGAAGTCCAAAAAAAAGGCGTGAATTTGACTAAGTGCCTAGGAGCATTTCCCTTTAAGAAGGCCGACGTGCTATGGTTCTCCACCCGGGTCCGGAACTCAAAATTAGTCCCTCTCCTAGTTGGAAGTCATCAAAAAAAGGCGGAAATTTGACTAAGTGCCATCATTTTAGAGTACCAGGACTATAGCTGGGGAATTGGAGCCCTCTGGTGGACACTCGCTGCAAATGCACCCTGAATTAAACACATTATTTCCAGTTCTTTTGGGGCCCTATATTCAGACGGTGTGGAGCCCTCCAGTGGACTCCCGCCTCCAATGCACCCCCATAATTATAGACATCACCCCCCAAATTAAACACATTATTTCCAGTTCTTTTGGGCCCCTATTTTCAGACGGTTTGGCGTGTTTCCTTGACGCCGGGGAGTCCTACAGGTGTTCCCGGGGAATGAGAGGCCTTTTGTGGGCCAGAAAGAGTGGGGAACCCTTGGAGCCCCTATTTTCAGACAGTTTGGCTTATTTCGGTGACGCCGGGGCGTCCATCAGGTCTTCCCGGGGAATGAGAGGCCTTTTGTGGCCATATGTCAACAAAAGAGTGGGGAAATGGAGCCCTCCGGTGGACTCCCGCTGCAAATGCACCCCCCAAATTAAATACATTAATTCCAGGCCTTTTGGGGCCCTATATTCAGACGGTGTGGAGCCCTCCAGTGGACTCCCGCCTCCAATGCACCCCCATAATTATAGACATCACCCCCCAAATTAAACACATTATTTCCAGTTCTTTTGGGCCTCTATTTTCAGACGGTTTGGCGTATTTCCTTGACGCCGGGGAGTCCTACAGGTGTTCCCGGGGAATGAGAGGCCTTTTGTGGGCCAGAAAGAGTGGGGAACCCTTGGAGCCCCTATTTTCAGACAGTTTGGCTTATTTCGGTGACGCCGGGGCGTCCATCAGGTCTTCCCGGGGAATGAGAGGCCTTTTGTGGCCATATGTCAACAAAAGAGTGGGGAAATGGAGCCCTCCGGTGGACTCCCGCTGCAAATGCACCCCCCAAATTAAATACATTAATTCCAGGCCTTTTGGGGCCCTATATTCAGACGGTGTGTAGCCCTCCAGTGGACTCCCGCCTCCAATGCACCCCCATAATTATAGACATCACCCCCCAAATTAAACACATCATTTCCAGTTCTTTTGGGCCCCTATTTTCAGACTGTTTGGCGTATTTCCTTGACGCCGGGGAGTCCTACAGGTGTTCCCGGGGAATGAGAGGCCTTTTGTGGGCCAGAAAGAGTGGGGAACCCTTGGAGCCCCTATTTTCAGACAGTTTGGCTTATTTCGGTGACGCCGGGGCGTCCATCAGGTCTTCCCGGGGAATGAGAGGCCTTTTGTGGCCATATGTCAACAAAAGAGTGGGGGAAATGGAGCCCTCCGGTGGACTCCCGCTGCAAATGCACCCCCCAAATTAAATACATTAATTCCAGGCCTTTTGGGGCCCTATATTCAGACGGTGTGGAGCCCTCCAGTGGACTCCCGCCTCCAATGCACCCCCATAATTATAGACATCACCCCCCAAATTAAACACATTATTTCCAGTTCTTTTGGGCCCCTATTTTCAGACGGTTTGGCGTATTTCCTTGACGCCGGGGAGTCCTACAGGTGTTCCCGGGGAATGAGAGGCCTTTTGTGGGCCAGAAAGAGTGGGGAACACTTGGAGCCCCTATTTTCAGACAGTAAATCACACCCAGGTACGAGTGCCACAAGTCCCGCCGCGTCCCACCCGAGTCCGAGGTGCCCCCCACATGCCCAAAACGCACCCAGCAAAGGCGCACTGTGAGTGGGGAAGAAAAGTTGGAAAAGTGGGCAAAAGTCCGGAAAAATGACCAAAAACCACACCCAGGTTAGAGCCCCACACGTCCTGCAGTCGCACCCGAGTCCTGGGATGCCCAACATGTCCAAAAAAATCAAAAAAAGCCCAAAAAATCAAAAAAATCCCCGGGCCGTATCTTGGACGCCGGCGTACCGCGTTCGGCCCTCGTGCCGTAGTTTGGCGACCGATTGTAAAAATTTGCCGCGACCGGCTAGTTTTTTTCCTTGGAGTAAATAGAGAGTAGATCCAGCAGAAAATATGCACTATAAACAAAGAGAGGGGGTTTGGAGGGGGGCAAAAACGCCCTCTTGGAACTTTTGCAGCAGCACACATCAAACTAGCGGGGAGAAGGCATGCATAGCAAAAGGCCACGAAATGATCCAAAATCACACCCAGGTTCGAGTCCCACAAGTCCCGCCGCGTTCCACCAGGGTTCCGGGGTGCCTGACATGTCCACGACGCACCCAGCAAAGGCGCACTGTGATTGGGAAGAAAAGTTGGGAAAGTGGGCAAAAGTCCCGAATTTTATCCAAAATTATACCCAGGTTCGAGTCCCACAAGTCCCGCCGCGTTCCACCAGTGTCTCGGGGTGCCTACAATGTCCACAACGCACCCAGCAAAGGCATCACACCCAGGTTCGAGTCCCACAAGTCCCGCCGCGTTCCACCAGGGTTCCGGGGTGCCTGACATGTCCACGACGCACCCAGCAAAGGCGCACTGTGATTGGGAAGAAAAGTTGGGAAAGTGGGCAAAAGTCCCGAATTTTATCCAAAATTATACCCAGGTTCGAGTCCCACAAGTCCCGCCGCGTTCCACCAGTGTCTCGGGGTGCCTACAATGTCCACAACGCACCCAGCAAAGGCGCACTGTGATTGGGAAGAAAAGTTGGGAAAGTGGGCAAAAGTCCCGAATTTGGTCCAAAATCACACCCAGGTTCGAGTCCCACAAGTCCCGCCGCGTTCCACCAGTGTCTCGGGGTGCCTACAATGTCCACAACGCACCCAGCAAAGGCGCACTGTGATTGGGAAGAAAAGTTGGGAAAGTGGGCAAAAGTCCCGAATTTGGTCCAAAATCACACCCAGGTTCGAGTCCCACAAGTCCCGCCGCGTTCCACCAGGGTTCCGGGGTGCCTACAATGTCCACAACGCACCCAGCAAAGGCGCACTGTGATTGGGAAGAAAAGTTGGGAAAGTGGGCAAAAGTCCCGAATTTGGTCCAAAATCACACCCAGGTTCGAGTCCCACAAGTCCCGCCGCGTTCCACCAGGGTTCCGGGGTGCCTACAATGTCCACAAGGCACCCAGCAAAGGCGCACTGTGATTGGGAAGAAAAGTTGGGAAAGTGGGCAAAAGTCCCGAATTTGGTCCAAAATCACACCCAGGTTCGAGTCCCGCAAGTCCCGCCGCGTTCCACCAGGGTTCCGGGGTGCCTACAATGTCCACAACGCACCCAGCAAAGGCGCACTGTGATTGGGAAGAAAAGTTGGGAAAGTGGGCAAAAGTCCCGAATTTGGTCCAAAATCACACCCAGGTTCGAGTCCCACAAGTCCCGCCGCGTTCCACCAGTGTCTCGGGGTGCCTACAATGTCCACAACGCACCCAGCAAAGGCGCACTGTGATTGGGAAGAAAAGTTGGGAAAGTGGGCAAAAGTCCCGAATTTGGTCCAAAATCACACCCAGGTTCGAGTCCCACAAGTCCCGCCGCGTTCCACCAGGGTTCCGGGGTGCCTACAATGTCCACAACTTACCCAGCAAAGGCGCACTGTGATTGGGAAGAAAAGTTGGGAAAGTGGGCAAAAGTCCCGAATTTGGTCCAAAATCACACCCAGGTTCGAGTCCCACAAGTCCCGCCGCGTTCCACCAGTGTCTCGGGGTGCCTACAATGTCCACAACTTACCCAGCAAAGGCGCACTGTGATTGGGAAGAAAAGTTGGGAAAGTGGGCAAAAGTCCCGAATTTGGTCCAAAATCACACCCAGGTTCGAGTCCCACAAGTCCCGCCGCGTTCCACCAGGGTTCCGGGGTGCCTACAATGTCCACAACTCACCCAGCAAAGGTGCACTGTGATTGGGAAGAAAAGTTGGGAAAGTGGGCAAAAGTCCCGAATTTGGTCCAAAATCACACCCAGGTTCGAGTCCCACAAGTCCCGCCGCGTTCCACCAGGGTTCCGGGGTGCCTACAATGTCCACAACGCACCCAGCAAAGGTGCACTGTGATTGGGAAGAAAAGTTGGGAAAGTGGGCAAAAGTCCCGAATTTGGTCCAAAATCACACCCAGGTTCGAGTCCCACAAGTCCCGCCGCGTTCCACCAGGGTTCCGGGGTGCCTACAATGTCCACAACTTACCCAGCAAAGGCGCACTGTGATTGGGAAGAAAAGTTGGGAAAGTGGGCAAAAGTCCCGAATTTGGTCCAAAATCACACCCAGGTTCGAGTCCCACAAGTCCCGCCGCGTTCCACCGGGGTTCCGGGGGTGCCTGGCATGTCCACAACTTACCCAGCAAAGGTGCACTGTGATTGGGAAGAAAAGTTGGGAAAGTGGGCAAAAGTCCCGAATTTGGTCCAAAATCACACCCAGGTTCGAGTCCCACAAGTCCCGCCGCGTTCCACCAGGGTTCCGGGGTGCCTACAATGTCCACAACTTACCCAGCAAAGGCGCACTGTGATTGGGAAGAAAAGTTGGGAAAGTGGGCAAAAGTCCCGAATTTGGTCCAAAATCACACCCAGGTTCGAGTCCCACAAGTCCCGCCGCGTTCCACCAGGGTTCCGGGGTGCCTACAATGTCCACAACTTACCCAGCAAAGGCGCACTGTGATTGGGAAGAAAAGTTGGGAAAGTGGGCAAAAGTCCCGAATTTGGTCCAAAATCACACCCAGGTTCGAGTCCCACAAGTCCCGCCGCGTTCCACCAGTGTCTCGGGGTGCCTACAATGTCCACAACTTACCCAGCAAAGGCGCACTGTGATTGGGAAGAAAAGTTGGGAAAGTGGGCAAAAGTCCCGAATTTGGTCCAAAATCACACCCAGGTTCGAGTCCCACAAGTCCCGCCGCGTTCCACCAGGGTTCCGGGGTGCCTACAATGTCCACAACTCACCCAGCAAAGGTGCACTGTGATTGGGAAGAAAAGTTGGGAAAGTGGGCAAAAGTCCCGAATTTGGTCCAAAATCACACCCAGGTTCGAGTCCCACAAGTCCCGCCGCGTTCCACCAGGGTTCCGGGGTGCCTACAATGTCCACAACGCACCCAGCAAAGGTGCACTGTGATTGGGAAGAAAAGTTGGGAAAGTGGGCAAAAGTCCCGAATTTGGTCCAAAATCACACCCAGGTTCGAGTCCCACAAGTCCCGCCGCGTTCCACCAGGGTTCCGGGGTGCCTACAATGTCCACAACTTACCCAGCAAAGGCGCACTGTGATTGGGAAGAAAAGTTGGGAAAGTGGGCAAAAGTCCCGAATTTGGTCCAAAATCACACCCAGGTTCGAGTCCCACAAGTCCCGCCGCGTTCCACCGGGGTTCCGGGGGTGCCTGGCATGTCCACAACTTACCCAGCAAAGGTGCACTGTGATTGGGAAGAAAAGTTGGGAAAGTGGGCAAAAGTCCCGAATTTGGTCCAAAATCACACCCAGGTTCGAGTCCCACAAGTCCCGCCGCGTTCCACCAGGGTTCCGGGGTGCCTACAATGTCCACAACTTACCCAGCAAAGGCGCACTGTGATTGGGAAGAAAAGTTGGGAAAGTGGGCAAAAGTCCCGAATTTGGTCCAAAATCACACCCAGGTTCGAGTCCCACAAGTCCCGCCGCGTTCCACCAGGGTTCCGGGGTGCCTACAATGTCCACAACTTACCCAGCAAAGGCGCACTGTGATTGGGAAGAAAAGTTGGGAAAGTGGGCAAAAGTCCCGAATTTGGTCCAAAATCACACCCAGGTTCGAGTCCCACAAGTCCCGCCGCGTTCCACCAGGGTTCCGGGGTGCCTGACATGTCCACGACGCACCCAGCAAAGGCGCACTGTGATTGGGAAGAAAAGTTGGGAAAGTGGGCAAAAGTCCCGAATTTGGTCCAAAATCACACCCAGGTTCGAGTCCCACAAGTCCCGCCGCGTTCCACCAGTGTCTCGGGGTGCCTACAATGTCCACAACGCACCCAGCAAAGGCGCACTGTGATTGGGAAGAAAAGTTGGGAAAGTGGGCAAAAGTCCCGAATTTGGTCCAAAGTCACACCCAGGTTCGAGTCCCACAAGTCCCGCCGCGTTCCACCAGGGTTCCGGGGTGCCTACAATGTCCACAACTTACCCAGCAAAGGCGCACTGTGATTGGGAAGAAAAGTTGGGAAAGTGGGCAAAAGTCCCGAATTTGATCCAAAATTATGCCCGGGTTGGAGTACCACGAGTCCGGCCGCGTTCCACCGGTGTCCCGGGGGTGCCTGGCATGTCCACAACTTACCCAGCAAAGGCGCACTGTGATTGGGAAGAAAAGTTGGGAAAGTGGGCAAAAGTCCCGAATTTGATCCAAAATTATGCCCGGGTTGGAGTACCACGAGTCCGGCCGCGTTCCACCGGTGTCCCGGGGGTGCCTGGCATGTCCACAACTTACCCAGCAAAGGCGCACTGTGATTGGGAAGAAAAGTTGGGAAAGTGGGCAAAAGTCCCGAATTTGATCCAATATTATGCCCGGGTTGGAGTACCACGAGTCCGGCCGCGTTCCACCGGTGTCCCGGGGGTGCCTGCCATGTCCACAACTTACCCAGCAAAGGCGCACTGTGATTCGGAAGAAAAGTTGGGAAAGTGGGGAAAAAAAGGACCGGGAAATATCCAAAATTATGCCCGGGTTGGAGTACCACGAGTCCGGCCGCGTTCCACCGGTGTCCCGGGGGTGCCTGGCACGTCCACAACTTACCCAGCAAAGGCGCACTGTCAGTGGGGAAGACCAAACATGTCTCGGATTTTTTCCAAGTACCTTAACGAGAGAGGCTAAAAAGCACCTGTTTTTACCTTCTCTCGTTGTTGTACTTAGAAAAAAAACGAGAAAATAAAAAATCTGGGTTTTTTTCTAAGTACCTTAACGAGAGAGGCTAAAAAAAACCATTTTTTACCTTCTCTCGTTGTTGTACTTAGAAAAAAAACGAGAAAAAAAATTTTCCCCATTCATTTCAATGGGAGTTCATTTTTTTTTTGGGATTTTTTCTAAGTACCTTAACGAGAGAGGCTTAATTTTTCACCTACTTTTTACCTTCTCTCGATTTTTCGTTTTTTACCTGGTCGACCAAAACACCTCCATCTCGTTACTATGTGCACCATGTCTGACAGGCTGAAATCACAGGGAACGCGTCCGAGTCAAAGTGAGCTATTTTCGGACACAAATATGGTGTTTTTCCCCTCTATCCTCTGGTTCTTTTTTCAAACTGATCTTCCAGCATCTGAGCGACAGGGGCTCATGCAGACACCTGTGTCCGCCCGAGGGGCGCCTTCCCGGACACATATATGGTGCTTCCCCCCTCTTTACCCCGGTCCTTTTTCAAACTGATCTTCCAGCATCTGAGCGACAGGGGCTCATGCAGACACCTGTGTCCGCCCGAGGGGCGCCTTCCCGGACACATATATGGTGCTTTCCCCCTCTTTACCCCGGTCCTTTTTCAAACTGATCTTCCAGCATCTGAGCGACAGGGGCTCATGCAGACACCTGTGTCCGCCCGAGGGGCGCCTTCCCGGACACATATATGGTGCTTTCCCCCTCTTTACCCCGGTCCTTTTTCAAACTGCTCTTCCAGCTTCTGAGCGACAGGGGCTCATGCAGACACCTGTGTCCGCCTAAGGGGCGCTATCTCGGACACATTTTCAACTTTTCCCGCATGAATGAAATCCTGGAACTGATTCCACCCAGGTACTTAGGACTTCCAGGGCTTGAGCGACAGGGGCTCTGTCCGGAGCGTGTGTCCGCCTAGGGGGCGCTGTCCCGGACACATTTTCAACTTTTCCCGCATGGATGAAATCCTGGAACTGATTCCACCCAGGTACTTAGGGCTTCCAGGGCTTGAGCGACAGGGGCTCTGTCCGGAGCGTGTGTCCGCCTAGGGGGCGCTGTCCCGGACACATTTTCAACTTTTCCCGCATGGATGAAATCCTGGAACTGATTCCACCCAGGTACTTAGGGCTTCCAGGGCTTGAGCGACAGGGGCTCTGTCCGGAGCGTGTGTCCGCCTAGGGGGCGCTGTCTCGGACACATTTTCAACTTTTCCCGCATGGATGAAATCCTGGAACTGATTCCACCCAGGTACTTAGGGCTTCCAGGGCTTGAGCGACAGGGGCTCTGTCCGGAGCGTGTGTCCGCCTAGGGGGCGCTGTCTCGGACACATTTTCAACTTTTCCCGCATGGATGAAATCCTGGAACTGATTCCACCCAGGTACTTAGGGCTTCCAGGGCTTGAGCGACAGGGGCTCTGTCCGGAGCGTGTGTCCGCCTAGAGGGCGCTGTCTCGGACACATTTTCAACTTTTCCCGCATGAATGAAATCCTGGAACTGATTCCACCCAGGTACTTAGGGCTTCCAGGGCTTGAGCGACAGGGGCTCTGTCCGGAGTGTGTGTCCGCCTAGGGGGCGCTGTCTCGGACACATTTTCAACTTTTCCCGCATGGATGAAATCCTGGAACTGATTCCACCCAGGTACTTAGGACTTCCAGGGCTTGAGCGACAGGGGCTCTGTCCGGAGCGTGTGTCCGCCTAGGGGGCGCTGTCTCGGACACATTTTCAACTTTTCCCGCATGAATGAAATCCTGGAACTGATTCCACCCAGGTACTTGGTGCTTCCAGGGCTTGAGCGACAGGGGCTCTGTCCGGAGCGTGTGTCCGCCTAGGGGGCGCTGTCTCGGACACATTTTCAACTTTTCCCGCATGGATGAAATCCTGGAACTGATTCCACCCAGGTACTTGGGGCTTCCAGGGCTTGAGCGACAGGGGCTCTGTCCGGAGCGTGTGTCCGCCTAGGGGGCGCTGTCTCGGACACATTTTCAACTTTTCCCGCATGGATGAAATCCTGGAACTGATTCCACCCAGGTACTTAGGACTTCCAGGGCTTGAGCGACAGGGGCT
>NW_027316593.1:60000-62500 GCF_033978685.3 Nerophis lumbriciformis | reverse complement strand
GGGCGCGCGGAGTGACCCCTGTTACGAGCCCCCGGCCACGGGGGTGGCGGGCAGGTAAGCTCCGCGCGCCGCGCGCCCACGATCGGACCCACGGGCGACCCCCGTCACGAGCCCCTTAGCGTGTGCGGGCGCGGCTGCCGTCAGGCAGACCCGCGTTACGCGCGCGACGGGGAGGCAGACGGGCTAGCCCCCGCTACGAGCCCACCGCGTGTGGGGCGACCCACTGTTCCGAAACCCCCACCGTACGGGCGGGCGCGACCGTCATCAGGCGGACGTGACTTGCGCGTGCAACGGGGGGAATAGGGCAGGGGGTGGCTTTGCGCGGTGGGTGGCGGGCGGGCCCCGTTACGAGCCCACAGTATGTGCGGGCGCGGCTGCCAGCGGACCTCGCGTCTCAGGTTGACCGCGTTACGCGTGCGAAGGACGGCGGACGGGTGCGTGCGGAAGGAGGAGGTGCTAACGGGGGCTCGGCGGGCTTCCCGGCAAAAGAGAGACTGACGGAAGTCTCAGGGCCTTGTGGTGAAAGTGCGGGTTTCGGCCCGTTCCCCACTACTTGGCCGAAAAAGCATTCAAGGCTTGGTAAGAACCGGATGGTGTTGGGCAAGTGTCGTTGATGGGGAAACGGCCGCATCGTTGCCTCTCTCGTTATCCAGACCCACTAGAACCATGTTAAAGCGGCAAATTCGTGCTGACGGCCTCGGTCGGCCTACCGCCGTGACGCGCCCCCCCTCGGGGGGGTTAGCCGCACGTGCTTGTGGGTGACCGTACCGCTGGTAGCGGGTATGTAACGCCGGTCATGATGAAGGTGGTTGATGCGAGAGCTTGGTGATGGCGGTGGGGACCTTAGAGATGTACATATCAGTGCATATGGCACAAAGGGCTCCGTGCCGACGGCGGGTCCTTGTGGCTTGACGGCGGCGCGTCCCGGCGGGCTGCACACCGGGGCCAACACAGAAGTCTCAGGGCCTTGTAGTGTGGGGGGGGTAGGTTTCGGCCTATTCCCCCTCGCTCTGCTTGGCGCGTATGGCACGACGGGCTCCGCGCCGACGGCAACGGCGGCGCGTCCCGGAGGGCCATGCGTCGGGGTCAATACAGTGGTCTTGGAGCCTTGTGGTGTGGGGGTGGCGGGCTTCGGCCGGCATCCCCCCGCTCTGCTTGGCGCGTGTGGCACGGCGGGCTCCGCGCCGACGGCGGGTCCTTGTGGCTCGACGGCGGCGCGTCCCGGCGGGCTGCGCACCGAGGCCAACACAGAAGTCTCAGGGCCTCGTAGTGTGGGGGGGACAGGTTTCGGCCTGTTTCCCCTCGCTCTGCTTGGCGCGTATGGCACGACGGGCTCCGCGCCGACGGCAACGGCGGCGCGTCCCGGAGGGCCATGCGTCGGGGTCAATACAGTGGTCTTGGAGCCTTGTGGTGTGGGGGTGGCAGGCTTCGGCCGGCATCCCCCCGCTCTGCTTGGCGCGTGTAGTACGGCGGGCTCCGCGCCGACGGCAGGTCCTTGTGGCTTGACGGCGGCGCGTCCCGGCGGGCTGCGCACCAAGGCCATCACAGAAGTCTCAGGGCCTCGCAGTGTGGGGGGGGTAGGTTTCGGCCTATTTCCCCTCGCTCTGCTTGGCGCGTATGGCACGACGGGCTCCGCGCCGACGGCAACGGCGGCGCGTCCCGGAGGGCCATGCGTCGGGGTCAATACAGTGGTCTTGGAGCCTTGTGGGGTGGGGACGGCGGGCTTCGGCCGGCATCCTCCCGCTCTGCTTGGCGCGTGTGGCACGGCGGGCTCCGCGCCGACGGCGGGTCCTTGTGGCTTGAAGTGGGTACAGTTCGTACGTTCCGGCAATCCAGGTGGATCAGGGTTCGCCAGCAACCTAATGGTGGAGTAGCAAATATTCAGGGTAGCCCCTACCCAACCAAGTTAACGAATAAAGTACAAGGGTAGCCCCTACCTACCCTAATTCTTTGAACTGGCTTATGAAATATCGGACCGGGTAGCCTTCACCTACCCTAGCCTACGACTCAGGAAAGGAAGCCCTACTCTCGGAATGCTGGTGAAAGACAATATCAGTGCATATGGCACAGGGGCTCCGTGCCTACGGCGGGTCCTTGTGGCTTGACGGCGGCGCGTCCCGGCGGGCTGCACACCGGGGCCAACACAGAAGTCTCAGGGCCTTGTAGTGTGGGGGGGTGGGTTTCGGCCTATTCCCCTCGCTCTGCTTGGCGCGTATGGCACAACGGGCTCCGCGCCGACGGCAACGGCGGCGCGTCCCGGAGGGCCATGCGTCGGGGTCAATACAGTGGTCTTGGAGCCATGTGGTGTGGGGGTGGCGGGCTTCGGCCGGCATCCCCCCGCTCTGCTTGGCGCGTGTGGCACGACGGGCTCCGCGCCGACGGCAGGTCCTTGTGGCTTGACGGCGGCGCGTCCCGGCGGGCTGCACACCTAGGCCAACACAGAAGTCTCAGGGCCTCGTAGTGTGGGGGGGGTAGGTTTCGGCCTATTTCCCCTTGCTCT
>NW_027316593.1:42500-55000 GCF_033978685.3 Nerophis lumbriciformis | reverse complement strand
GGCCGACGTGCTATGGTTCTCCACCTGGGTCTGGAACGCCAAATTAGTCCCTCTCCTAGCTGGAAGTCCAAAAAAAAAGGCGTGCATTTGACTAAGTGTCTAGGAGGATGTCCCCTTAAGAAGGCCGACGTGCCTTGGTTCTCTACCTGGGTACGGAACACCAAATTAGTCCCTCTCCTAGCTGGAAGTCCAAAAAAAAGGCGTGAATTTGACTAAGTGTCTAGGAGCATTTCCCTTTAAGAAGGCCGACGTGCTATGGTTCTCCACCTGGGTACGGAACGCCAAATTAGTCCCTCTCCTAGCTGGAAGTCCAAAAAAAAGGCGTGAATTTGACTAAGTGTCTAGGAGCATTTCCCTTTAAGAAGGCCGACGTGCTATGGTTCTCCACCTGGGTACGGAAGGCCAAATTAGCCCCTCTCCTCGCTGGAAGTCCAAAAAAAAAGGTGTAAATTTGACTAAGTGCCTAGGAGGATGTCCCCTTAAGAAGGCCGACGTGCCTTGGTTCTCTACCTGGGTCAGGAACGCCAAATTAGTCCCTCTCCTCGCTGGAAGTCCAAAAAAAAGGCGTGAATTTGACTAAGTGCCTAGGAGCATTTCCCTTTAAGAAGGCCGACGTGCTATGGTTCTCCACCTGGGTCAGGAAAGCAAAATTGTCCCTCTCCTCGCTGGAAGTCCAAAAAAAAGGCGTGAATTTGACTAAGTGCCTAGGAGCATTTCCCTTTAAGAAGGCCGACGTGCTATGGTTCTCCACCTGGGTCAGGAAAGCAAAATTGTCCCTCTCCTCGCTGGAAGTCCAAAAAAAAGGCGTGAATTTGACTAAGTGCCTAGGAGCATTTCCCTTTAAGAAGGCCGACGTGCTATGGTTCTCCACCTGGGTCAGGAAAGCAAAATTGTCCCTCTCCTCGCTGGAAGTCCAAAAAAAAGGTGTGAATTTGACTAAGTGCCTAGGAGCATTTCCCTTTAAGAAGGCCGACGTGCTATGGTTCTCCACCCGGGTACGGAAAGCAAAATTAGTCCCTCTCCTCGCTGGAAGTCCAAAAAAAAGGCGTAAATTTGACTAAGTGCCTAGGAGGATGTCCCTTTAAGAAGGCTGACCTGCTATGGTTCTCCACCCGGGTGCGGAAAGCAAAATTAGTCCCTCTCCTCGCTGGAAGTCCAAAAAAAAGGCGGAAATTTGACTAAGTGCCTAGGAGGATGTCCCTTTAAGAAGGCCGACCTGCTATGGTTCTCCACCTGGGTCAGGAAAGCAAAATTGTCCCTCTCCTCGCTGGAAGTCCAAAAAAAAGGCGTGAATTTGACTAAGTGCCTAGGAGGATGTCCCTTTAAGAAGGCCGACCTGCTATGGTTCTCCACCTGGGTCAGGAAAGCAAAATTGTGCCTCTCCTCGCTGGAAGTCCAAAAAAAAGGCGTAAATTTGACTAAGTGCCTAGGAGGACGTCCCTTTAAGAAGGCCGACGTGCTATGGTTCTCCACCTGGGTCTGGAACGCCAAATTAGTCCCTCTCCTCGCTGGAAGTCCAAAAAAAAGGCGGAAATTTGACTAAGTGCCTAGGAGGATGTCCCTTTAAGAAGGCCGACGTGCTATGGTTCTCCACCTGGGTCTGGAACGCAAAATTGTCCCTCTCCTCGCTGGAAGTCCAAAAAAAAGGTGTAAATTTGACTAAGTGCCTAGGAGGATGTCCCTTTAAGAAGGCCGACGTGCTATGGTCCTCCACCTGGGTCAGGAACGCAAAATTGTCCCTCTCCTCGCTGGAAGTCCAAAAAAAAGGTGTAAATTTGACTAAGTGCCTAGGAGGATGTCCCTTTAAGAAGGCCGACGTGCTATGGTCCTCCACCTGGGTCAGGAACGCAAAATTAGTCCCTCTCCTCGCTGGAAGTCCAAAAAAAAGGCGGAAATTTGACTAAGTGCCATCATTTTAGAGTACCAGGCCTCTAGAGAAAAGTTTGGTTTTTTGTCTATGTGTCATCATTTTAGAGTACCAGGGCTCTATAGAAAAGTTTGGTAAATTTGACTAAGTGTCTAGGAGCATTTCCCTTTAAGAAGGCCGACGTGCTATGGTTCTCCACCTGGGTACGGAAGGCCAAATTAGCCCCTCTCCTCGCTGGAAGTCCAAAAAAAAAGGTGTAAATTTGACTAAGTGCCTAGGAGGATGTCCCCTTAAGAAGGCCGACGTGCCTTGGTTCTCTACCTGGGTCAGGAACGCCAAATTAGTCCCTCTCCTCGCTGGAAGTCCAAAAAAAAGGCGTGAATTTGACTAAGTGCCTAGGAGCATTTCCCTTTAAGAAGGCCGACGTGCTATGGTTCTCCACCTGGGTCAGGAAAGCAAAATTGTCCCTCTCCTCGCTGGAAGTCCAAAAAAAAGGCGTGAATTTGACTAAGTGCCTAGGAGCATTTCCCTTTAAGAAGGCCGACGTGCTATGGTTCTCCACCTGGGTCAGGAAAGCAAAATTGTCCCTCTCCTCGCTGGAAGTCCAAAAAAAAGGTGTGAATTTGACTAAGTGCCTAGGAGCATTTCCCTTTAAGAAGGCCGACGTGCTATGGTTCTCCACCCGGGTACGGAAAGCAAAATTAGTCCCTCTCCTCGCTGGAAGTCCAAAAAAAAGGCGTAAATTTGACTAAGTGCCTAGGAGGATGTCCCTTTAAGAAGGCTGACCTGCTATGGTTCTCCACCCGGGTGCGGAAAGCAAAATTAGTCCCTCTCCTCGCTGGAAGTCCAAAAAAAAGGCGGAAATTTGACTAAGTGCCTAGGAGGATGTCCCTTTAAGAAGGCCGACCTGCTATGGTTCTCCACCTGGGTCAGGAAAGCAAAATTGTCCCTCTCCTCGCTGGAAGTCCAAAAAAAAGGCGTGAATTTGACTAAGTGCCTAGGAGGATGTCCCTTTAAGAAGGCCGACCTGCTATGGTTCTCCACCTGGGTCAGGAAAGCAAAATTGTGCCTCTCCTCGCTGGAAGTCCAAAAAAAAGGCGTAAATTTGACTAAGTGCCTAGGAGGACGTCCCTTTAAGAAGGCCGACGTGCTATGGTTCTCCACCTGGGTCTGGAACGCCAAATTAGTCCCTCTCCTCGCTGGAAGTCCAAAAAAAAGGCGGAAATTTGACTAAGTGCCTAGGAGGATGTCCCTTTAAGAAGGCCGACGTGCTATGGTTCTCCACCTGGGTCTGGAACGCCAAATTAGTCCCTCTCCTCGCTGGAAGTCCAAAAAAAAGGCGGAAATTTGACTAAGTGCCTAGGAGGATGTCCCTTTAAGAAGGCCGACGTGCTATGGTTCTCCACCTGGGTCTGGAACGCCAAATTAGTCCCTCTCCTCGCTGGAAGTCCAAAAAAAAGGCGGAAATTTGACTAAGTGCCTAGGAGCATTTCCCTTTAAGAAGGCCGACGTGCTATGGTTCTCCACCTGGGTCAGGAAAGCAAAATTGTCCCTCTCCTCGCTGGAAGTCCAAAAAAAAGGCGTGAATTTGACTAAGTGCCTAGGAGGATGTCCCTTTAAGAAGGCCGACGTGCTATGGTTCTCCACCCGGGTACGGAAAGCAAAATTAGTCCCTCTCCTCGCTGGAAGTCCAAAAAAAAGGCGTAAATTTGACTAAGTGCCTAGGAGGATGTCCCTTTAAGAAGGCCGACGTGCTATGGTTCTCCACCTGGGTCTGGAACGCCAAATTAGTCCCTCTCCTCGCTGGAAGTCCAAAAAAAAGGCGGAAATTTGACTAAGTGCCTAGGAGCATTTCCCTTTAAGAAGGCCGACGTGCTATGGTTCTCCACCTGGGTCAGGAAAGCAAAATTGTCCCTCTCCTCGCTGGAAGTCCCAAAAAAAAGGTGTAAATTTGACTAAGTGTCTAGGAGCATTTCCCTTTAAGAAGGCCGACCTGCTATGGTTCTCCACCTGGGTACGGAACGCCAAATTAGTCCCTCTCCTAGCTGGAAGTAGTCAAAAAAAGGCGGAAATTTGACTAAGTGTCATCATTTTAGAGTACCAGGCCTCTATAGAAAAGTTTGGTTTTTTGTCTATGTGTCATCATTTTAGAGTACCAGGCCTCTATAGAAAAGTTTGGTTTTTTGTCTATGTGTCATCATTTTAGAGTACCAGGCCTCTATAGAAAAGTTTGGTTTTTTGTCTATGTGTCATCATTTTAGAGTACCAGGGCTCTATAGAAAAGTTTGGTAAATTTGACTAAGTGTCTAGGAGCATTTCCCTTTAAGAAGGCCGACGTGCTATGGTTCTCCACCTGGGTCAGGAAAGCAAAATTGTCCCTCTCCTCGCTGGAAGTCCAAAAAAAAGGCGTGAATTTGACTAAGTGCCTAGGAGCATTTCCCTTTAAGAAGGCCGACGTGCTATGGTTCTCCACCTGGGTCAGGAAAGCAAAATTGTCCCTCTCCTCGCTGGAAGTCCAAAAAAAAGGCGTGAATTTGACTAAGTGCCTAGGAGCATTTCCCTTTAAGAAGGCCGACGTGCTATGGTTCTCCACCCGGGTCCGGAACTCAAAATTAGTCCCTCTCCTAGTTGGAAGTCATCAAAAAAAGGCGGAAATTTGACTAAGTGCCATCATTTTAGAGTACCAGGACTATAGCTGGGGAATTGGAGCCCTCTGGTGGACACTCGCTGCAAATGCACCCTGAATTAAACACATTATTTCCAGTTCTTTTGGGGCCCTATATTCAGACGGTGTGGAGCCCTCCAGTGGACTCCCGCCTCCAATGCACCCCCATAATTATAGACATCACCCCCCAAATTAAACACATTATTTCCAGTTCTTTTGGGCCCCTATTTTCAGACGGTTTGGCGTGTTTCCTTGACGCCGGGGAGTCCTACAGGTGTTCCCGGGGAATGAGAGGCCTTTTGTGGGCCAGAAAGAGTGGGGAACCCTTGGAGCCCCTATTTTCAGACAGTTTGGCTTATTTCGGTGACGCCGGGGCGTCCATCAGGTCTTCCCGGGGAATGAGAGGCCTTTTGTGGCCATATGTCAACAAAAGAGTGGGGAAATGGAGCCCTCCGGTGGACTCCCGCTGCAAATGCACCCCCCAAATTAAATACATTAATTCCAGGCCTTTTGGGGCCCTATATTCAGACGGTGTGGAGCCCTCCAGTGGACTCCCGCCTCCAATGCACCCCCATAATTATAGACATCACCCCCCAAATTAAACACATTATTTCCAGTTCTTTTGGGCCTCTATTTTCAGACGGTTTGGCGTATTTCCTTGACGCCGGGGAGTCCTACAGGTGTTCCCGGGGAATGAGAGGCCTTTTGTGGGCCAGAAAGAGTGGGGAACCCTTGGAGCCCCTATTTTCAGACAGTTTGGCTTATTTCGGTGACGCCGGGGCGTCCATCAGGTCTTCCCGGGGAATGAGAGGCCTTTTGTGGCCATATGTCAACAAAAGAGTGGGGAAATGGAGCCCTCCGGTGGACTCCCGCTGCAAATGCACCCCCCAAATTAAATACATTAATTCCAGGCCTTTTGGGGCCCTATATTCAGACGGTGTGTAGCCCTCCAGTGGACTCCCGCCTCCAATGCACCCCCATAATTATAGACATCACCCCCCAAATTAAACACATCATTTCCAGTTCTTTTGGGCCCCTATTTTCAGACTGTTTGGCGTATTTCCTTGACGCCGGGGAGTCCTACAGGTGTTCCCGGGGAATGAGAGGCCTTTTGTGGGCCAGAAAGAGTGGGGAACCCTTGGAGCCCCTATTTTCAGACAGTTTGGCTTATTTCGGTGACGCCGGGGCGTCCATCAGGTCTTCCCGGGGAATGAGAGGCCTTTTGTGGCCATATGTCAACAAAAGAGTGGGGGAAATGGAGCCCTCCGGTGGACTCCCGCTGCAAATGCACCCCCCAAATTAAATACATTAATTCCAGGCCTTTTGGGGCCCTATATTCAGACGGTGTGGAGCCCTCCAGTGGACTCCCGCCTCCAATGCACCCCCATAATTATAGACATCACCCCCCAAATTAAACACATTATTTCCAGTTCTTTTGGGCCCCTATTTTCAGACGGTTTGGCGTATTTCCTTGACGCCGGGGAGTCCTACAGGTGTTCCCGGGGAATGAGAGGCCTTTTGTGGGCCAGAAAGAGTGGGGAACACTTGGAGCCCCTATTTTCAGACAGTAAATCACACCCAGGTACGAGTGCCACAAGTCCCGCCGCGTCCCACCCGAGTCCGAGGTGCCCCCCACATGCCCAAAACGCACCCAGCAAAGGCGCACTGTGAGTGGGGAAGAAAAGTTGGAAAAGTGGGCAAAAGTCCGGAAAAATGACCAAAAACCACACCCAGGTTAGAGCCCCACACGTCCTGCAGTCGCACCCGAGTCCTGGGATGCCCAACATGTCCAAAAAAATCAAAAAAAGCCCAAAAAATCAAAAAAATCCCCGGGCCGTATCTTGGACGCCGGCGTACCGCGTTCGGCCCTCGTGCCGTAGTTTGGCGACCGATTGTAAAAATTTGCCGCGACCGGCTAGTTTTTTTCCTTGGAGTAAATAGAGAGTAGATCCAGCAGAAAATATGCACTATAAACAAAGAGAGGGGGTTTGGAGGGGGGCAAAAACGCCCTCTTGGAACTTTTGCAGCAGCACACATCAAACTAGCGGGGAGAAGGCATGCATAGCAAAAGGCCACGAAATGATCCAAAATCACACCCAGGTTCGAGTCCCACAAGTCCCGCCGCGTTCCACCAGGGTTCCGGGGTGCCTGACATGTCCACGACGCACCCAGCAAAGGCGCACTGTGATTGGGAAGAAAAGTTGGGAAAGTGGGCAAAAGTCCCGAATTTTATCCAAAATTATACCCAGGTTCGAGTCCCACAAGTCCCGCCGCGTTCCACCAGTGTCTCGGGGTGCCTACAATGTCCACAACGCACCCAGCAAAGGCATCACACCCAGGTTCGAGTCCCACAAGTCCCGCCGCGTTCCACCAGGGTTCCGGGGTGCCTGACATGTCCACGACGCACCCAGCAAAGGCGCACTGTGATTGGGAAGAAAAGTTGGGAAAGTGGGCAAAAGTCCCGAATTTTATCCAAAATTATACCCAGGTTCGAGTCCCACAAGTCCCGCCGCGTTCCACCAGTGTCTCGGGGTGCCTACAATGTCCACAACGCACCCAGCAAAGGCGCACTGTGATTGGGAAGAAAAGTTGGGAAAGTGGGCAAAAGTCCCGAATTTGGTCCAAAATCACACCCAGGTTCGAGTCCCACAAGTCCCGCCGCGTTCCACCAGTGTCTCGGGGTGCCTACAATGTCCACAACGCACCCAGCAAAGGCGCACTGTGATTGGGAAGAAAAGTTGGGAAAGTGGGCAAAAGTCCCGAATTTGGTCCAAAATCACACCCAGGTTCGAGTCCCACAAGTCCCGCCGCGTTCCACCAGGGTTCCGGGGTGCCTACAATGTCCACAACGCACCCAGCAAAGGCGCACTGTGATTGGGAAGAAAAGTTGGGAAAGTGGGCAAAAGTCCCGAATTTGGTCCAAAATCACACCCAGGTTCGAGTCCCACAAGTCCCGCCGCGTTCCACCAGGGTTCCGGGGTGCCTACAATGTCCACAAGGCACCCAGCAAAGGCGCACTGTGATTGGGAAGAAAAGTTGGGAAAGTGGGCAAAAGTCCCGAATTTGGTCCAAAATCACACCCAGGTTCGAGTCCCGCAAGTCCCGCCGCGTTCCACCAGGGTTCCGGGGTGCCTACAATGTCCACAACGCACCCAGCAAAGGCGCACTGTGATTGGGAAGAAAAGTTGGGAAAGTGGGCAAAAGTCCCGAATTTGGTCCAAAATCACACCCAGGTTCGAGTCCCACAAGTCCCGCCGCGTTCCACCAGTGTCTCGGGGTGCCTACAATGTCCACAACGCACCCAGCAAAGGCGCACTGTGATTGGGAAGAAAAGTTGGGAAAGTGGGCAAAAGTCCCGAATTTGGTCCAAAATCACACCCAGGTTCGAGTCCCACAAGTCCCGCCGCGTTCCACCAGGGTTCCGGGGTGCCTACAATGTCCACAACTTACCCAGCAAAGGCGCACTGTGATTGGGAAGAAAAGTTGGGAAAGTGGGCAAAAGTCCCGAATTTGGTCCAAAATCACACCCAGGTTCGAGTCCCACAAGTCCCGCCGCGTTCCACCAGTGTCTCGGGGTGCCTACAATGTCCACAACTTACCCAGCAAAGGCGCACTGTGATTGGGAAGAAAAGTTGGGAAAGTGGGCAAAAGTCCCGAATTTGGTCCAAAATCACACCCAGGTTCGAGTCCCACAAGTCCCGCCGCGTTCCACCAGGGTTCCGGGGTGCCTACAATGTCCACAACTCACCCAGCAAAGGTGCACTGTGATTGGGAAGAAAAGTTGGGAAAGTGGGCAAAAGTCCCGAATTTGGTCCAAAATCACACCCAGGTTCGAGTCCCACAAGTCCCGCCGCGTTCCACCAGGGTTCCGGGGTGCCTACAATGTCCACAACGCACCCAGCAAAGGTGCACTGTGATTGGGAAGAAAAGTTGGGAAAGTGGGCAAAAGTCCCGAATTTGGTCCAAAATCACACCCAGGTTCGAGTCCCACAAGTCCCGCCGCGTTCCACCAGGGTTCCGGGGTGCCTACAATGTCCACAACTTACCCAGCAAAGGCGCACTGTGATTGGGAAGAAAAGTTGGGAAAGTGGGCAAAAGTCCCGAATTTGGTCCAAAATCACACCCAGGTTCGAGTCCCACAAGTCCCGCCGCGTTCCACCGGGGTTCCGGGGGTGCCTGGCATGTCCACAACTTACCCAGCAAAGGTGCACTGTGATTGGGAAGAAAAGTTGGGAAAGTGGGCAAAAGTCCCGAATTTGGTCCAAAATCACACCCAGGTTCGAGTCCCACAAGTCCCGCCGCGTTCCACCAGGGTTCCGGGGTGCCTACAATGTCCACAACTTACCCAGCAAAGGCGCACTGTGATTGGGAAGAAAAGTTGGGAAAGTGGGCAAAAGTCCCGAATTTGGTCCAAAATCACACCCAGGTTCGAGTCCCACAAGTCCCGCCGCGTTCCACCAGGGTTCCGGGGTGCCTACAATGTCCACAACTTACCCAGCAAAGGCGCACTGTGATTGGGAAGAAAAGTTGGGAAAGTGGGCAAAAGTCCCGAATTTGGTCCAAAATCACACCCAGGTTCGAGTCCCACAAGTCCCGCCGCGTTCCACCAGTGTCTCGGGGTGCCTACAATGTCCACAACTTACCCAGCAAAGGCGCACTGTGATTGGGAAGAAAAGTTGGGAAAGTGGGCAAAAGTCCCGAATTTGGTCCAAAATCACACCCAGGTTCGAGTCCCACAAGTCCCGCCGCGTTCCACCAGGGTTCCGGGGTGCCTACAATGTCCACAACTCACCCAGCAAAGGTGCACTGTGATTGGGAAGAAAAGTTGGGAAAGTGGGCAAAAGTCCCGAATTTGGTCCAAAATCACACCCAGGTTCGAGTCCCACAAGTCCCGCCGCGTTCCACCAGGGTTCCGGGGTGCCTACAATGTCCACAACGCACCCAGCAAAGGTGCACTGTGATTGGGAAGAAAAGTTGGGAAAGTGGGCAAAAGTCCCGAATTTGGTCCAAAATCACACCCAGGTTCGAGTCCCACAAGTCCCGCCGCGTTCCACCAGGGTTCCGGGGTGCCTACAATGTCCACAACTTACCCAGCAAAGGCGCACTGTGATTGGGAAGAAAAGTTGGGAAAAGTGGGCAAAAGTCCCGAATTTGGTCCAAAATCACACCCAGGTTCGAGTCCCACAAGTCCCGCCGCGTTCCACCAGGGTTCCGGGGTGCCTGACATGTCCACGACGCACCCAGCAAAGGCGCACTGTGATTGGGAAGAAAAGTTGGGAAAGTGGGCAAAAGTCCCGAATTTGGTCCAAAATCACACCCAGGTTCGAGTCCCACAAGTCCCGCCGCGTTCCACCAGGGTTCCGGGGTGCCTGACATGTCCACGACGCACCCAGCAAAGGCGCACTGTGATTGGGAAGAAAAGTTGGGAAAGTGGGCAAAAGTCCCGAATTTGGTCCAAAATCACACCCAGGTTCGAGTCCCACAAGTCCCGCCGCGTTCCACCAGTGTCTCGGGGTGCCTACAATGTCCACAACGCACCCAGCAAAGGCGCACTGTGATTGGGAAGAAAAGTTGGGAAAGTGGGCAAAAGTCCCGAATTTGGTCCAAAATCACACCCAGGTTCGAGTCCCACAAGTCCCGCCGCGTTCCACCAGGGTTCCGGGGTGCCTACAATGTCCACAACGCACCCAGCAAAGGCGCACTGTGATTGGGAAGAAAAGTTGGGAAAGTGGGCAAAAGTCCCGAATTTGGTCCAAAATCACACCCAGGTTCGAGTCCCACAAGTCCCGCCGCGTTCCACCAGTGTCTCGGGGTGCCTACAATGTCCACAACGCACCCAGCAAAGGCGCACTGTGATTGGGAAGAAAAGTTGGGAAAGTGGGCAAAAGTCCCGAATTTGGTCCAAAGTCACACCCAGGTTCGAGTCCCACAAGTCCCGCCGCGTTCCACCAGGGTTCCGGGGTGCCTACAATGTCCACAACTTACCCAGCAAAGGCGCACTGTGATTGGGAAGAAAAGTTGGGAAAGTGGGCAAAAGTCCCGAATTTGATCCAAAATTATGCCCGGGTTGGAGTACCACGAGTCCGGCCGCGTTCCACCGGTGTCCCGGGGGTGCCTGGCATGTCCACAACTTACCCAGCAAAGGCGCACTGTGATTGGGAAGAAAAGTTGGGAAAGTGGGCAAAAGTCCCGAATTTGATCCAAAATTATGCCCGGGTTGGAGTACCACGAGTCCGGCCGCGTTCCACCGGTGTCCCGGGGGTGCCTGGCATGTCCACAACTTACCCAGCAAAGGCGCACTGTGATTGGGAAGAAAAGTTGGGAAAGTGGGCAAAAGTCCCGAATTTGATCCAATATTATGCCCGGGTTGGAGTACCACGAGTCCGGCCGCGTTCCACCGGTGTCCCGGGGGTGCCTGCCATGTCCACAACTTACCCAGCAAAGGCGCACTGTGATTCGGAAGAAAAGTTGGGAAAGTGGGGAAAAAAAGGACCGGGAAATATCCAAAATTATGCCCGGGTTGGAGTACCACGAGTCCGGCCGCGTTCCACCGGTGTCCCGGGGGTGCCTGGCACGTCCACAACTTACCCAGCAAAGGCGCACTGTCAGTGGGGAAGACCAAACATGTCTCGGATTTTTTCCAAGTACCTTAACGAGAGAGGCTAAAAAGCACCTGTTTTTACCTTCTCTCGTTGTTGTACTTAGAAAAAAAACGAGAAAATAAAAAATCTGGGTTTTTTTCTAAGTACCTTAACGAGAGAGGCTAAAAAAAACCATTTTTTACCTTCTCTCGTTGTTGTACTTAGAAAAAAAACGAGAAAAAAAATTTTCCCCATTCATTTCAATGGGAGTTCATTTTTTTTTTGGGATTTTTTCTAAGTACCTTAACGAGAGAGGCTTAATTTTTCACCTACTTTTTACCTTCTCTCGATTTTTCGTTTTTTACCTGGTCGACCAAAACACCTCCATCTCGTTACTATGTGCACCATGTCTGACAGGCTGAAATCACAGGGAACGCGTCCGAGTCAAAGTGAGCTATTTTCGGACACAAATATGGTGTTTTTCCCCTCTATCCTCTGGTTCTTTTTTCAAACTGATCTTCCAGCATCTGAGCGACAGGGGCTCATGCAGACACCTGTGTCCGCCCGAGGGGCGCCTTCCCGGACACATATATGGTGCTTCCCCCCTCTTTACCCCGGTCCTTTTTCAAACTGATCTTCCAGCATCTGAGCGACAGGGGCTCATGCAGACACCTGTGTCCGCCCGAGGGGCGCCTTCCCGGACACATATATGGTGCTTTCCCCCTCTTTACCCCGGTCCTTTTTCAAACTGATCTTCCAGCATCTGAGCGACAGGGGCTCATGCAGACACCTGTGTCCGCCCGAGGGGCGCCTTCCCGGACACATATATGGTGCTTTCCCCCTCTTTACCCCGGTCCTTTTTCAAACTGCTCTTCCAGCTTCTGAGCGACAGGGGCTCATGCAGACACCTGTGTCCGCCTAAGGGGCGCTATCTCGGACACATTTTCAACTTTTCCCGCATGAATGAAATCCTGGAACTGATTCCACCCAGGTACTTAGGACTTCCAGGGCTTGAGCGACAGGGGCTCTGTCCGGAGCGTGTGTCCGCCTAGGGGGCGCTGTCCCGGACACATTTTCAACTTTTCCCGCATGGATGAAATCCTGGAACTGATTCCACCCAGGTACTTAGGGCTTCCAGGGCTTGAGCGACAGGGGCTCTGTCCGGAGCGTGTGTCCGCCTAGGGGGCGCTGTCCCGGACACATTTTCAACTTTTCCCGCATGGATGAAATCCTGGAACTGATTCCACCCAGGTACTTAGGGCTTCCAGGGCTTGAGCGACAGGGGCTCTGTCCGGAGCGTGTGTCCGCCTAGGGGGCGCTGTCTCGGACACATTTTCAACTTTTCCCGCATGGATGAAATCCTGGAACTGATTCCACCCAGGTACTT
>NW_027316593.1:2500-30000 GCF_033978685.3 Nerophis lumbriciformis | reverse complement strand
CCGGGTGCGGAAAGCAAAATTAGTCCCTCTCCTAGCTGGAAGTCCAAAAAAAAGGCGTGAATTTGACTAAGTGCCTAGGAGGATGTCCCTTTAAGAAGGCCGACGTGCTATGGTTCTCCACCTGGGTCAGGAAAGCAAAATTGTCCCTCTCCTCGCTGGAAGTCCAAAAAAAAGGCGTGAATTTGACTAAGTGCCTAGGAGCATTTCCCTTTAAGAAGGCCGACGTGCTATGGTTCTCCACCCGGGTACGGAAAGCAAAATTAGTCCCTCTCCTCGCTGGAAGTCCAAAAAAAAGGCGTGAATTTGACTAAGTGCCTAGGAGGATGTCCCTTTAAGAAGGCCGACGTGCTATGGTTCTCCACCTGGGTCAGGAAAGCAAAATTGTCCCTCTCCTCGCTGGAAGTCCAAAAAAAAGGCGTGAATTTGACTAAGTGCCTAGGAGCATTTCCCTTTAAGAAGGCCGACGTGCTATGGTTCTCCACCTGGGTACGGAACGCCAAATTAGTCCCTCTCCTAGCTGGAAGTCCAAAAAAAAGGCGTGAATTTGACTAAGTGTCTAGGAGCATTTCCCTTTAAGAAGGCCGACGTGCTATGGTTCTCCACCTGGGTACGGAACGCCAAATTAGTCCCTCTCCTAGCTGGAAGTCCAAAAAAAAGGCGGAAATTTGACTAAGTGTCTAGGAGCATTTCCCTTTAAGAAGGCCGACGTGCTATGGTTCTCCACCTGGGTACGGAACGCCAAATTAGTCCCTCTCCTAGCTGGAAGTAGTCAAAAAAAGGCGGAAATTTGACTAAGTGTCATTATTTTAGAGTACCAGGCCTCTATAGAAAAGTTTGGTTTTTTGTCTATGTGTCATCATTTTAGAGTACCAGGCCTCTATAGAAAAGTTTGGTTTTTTGTCTATGTGTCATCATTTTAGAGTACCAGGCCTCTATAGAAAAGTTTGGTAAATTTGACTAAGTGTCTAGGAGCATTTCCCTTTAAGAAGGCCGACCTGCTATGGTTCTCCACCCGGGTACGGAAAGCAAAATTAGTCCCTCTCCTCGCTGGAAGTCCAAAAAAAAAAGGCGTGAATTTGACTAAGTGCCTAGGAGCATTTCCCTTTAAGAAGGCCGACGTGCTATGGTTCTCCACCTGGGTCAGGAAAGCAAAATTGTCCCTCTCCTCGCTGGAAGTCCAAAAAAAAAGGCGTAAATTTGACTAAGTGCCTAGGAGGATGTCCCTTTAAGAAGGCTGACCTGCTATGGTTCTCCACCCGGGTGCGGAAAGCAAAATTAGTCCCTCTCCTCGCTGGAAGTCCAAAAAAAAGGCGTGAATTTGACTAAGTGCCTAGGAGGATGTCCCTTTAAGAAGGCCGACGTGCTATGGTTCTCCACCTGGGTCAGGAAAGCAAAATTGTCCCTCTCCTCGCTGGAAGTCCAAAAAAAAGGCGTGAATTTGACTAAGTGCCTAGGAGCATTTCCCTTTAAGAAGGCCGACGTGCTATGGTTCTCCACCTGGGTCAGGAAAGCAAAATTGTCCCTCTCCTCGCTGGAAGTCCAAAAAAAAGGCGTAAATTTGACTAAGTGCCTAGGAGGATGTCCCTTAAAGAAGGCCGACGTGCTATGGTTCTCCACCTGGGTCTGGAACGCCAAATTAGTCCCTCTCCTCGCTGGAAGTCCAAAAAAAAGGCGGAAATTTGACTAAGTGCCTAGGAGGATGTCCCTTTAAGAAGGCCGACGTGCTATGGTTCTCCACCTGGGTCAGGAAAGCAAAATTGTCCCTCTCCTCGCTGGAAGTCCAAAAAAAAGGCGTAAATTTGACTAAGTGCCTAGGAGGATGTCCCTTAAAGAAGGCCGACGTGCTATGGTTCTCCACCTGGGTCTGGAACGCCAAATTAGTCCCTCTCCTCGCTGGAAGTCCAAAAAAAAGGCGGAAATTTGACTAAGTGCCTAGGAGGATGTCCCTTTAAGAAGGCCGACGTGCTATGGTTCTCCACCTGGGTCAGGAAAGCAAAATTGTCCCTCTCCTCGCTGGAAGTCCAAAAAAAAGGCGTAAATTTGACTAAGTGCCTAGGAGGATGTCCCTTAAAGAAGGCCGACGTGCTATGGTTCTCCACCTGGGTCTGGAACGCCAAATTAGTCCCTCTCCTCGCTGGAAGTCCAAAAAAAAGGCGGAAATTTGACTAAGTGCCTAGGAGGATGTCCCTTTAAGAAGGCCGACGTGCTATGGTTCTCCACCCGGGTCCGGAACTCAAAATTAGTCCCTCTCCTAGTTGGAAGTCATCAAAAAAAGGCGGAAATTTGACTAAGTGCCATCATTTTAGAGTACCAGGACTATAGTGGGGGAATTGGAGCCCTCTGGTGGACACTCGCTGCAAATGCACCCTGAATTAAAGACATTATTTCCAGTTCTTTTGGGGCCCTATTTTCAGGCGTAAATTTGACCAAGTGTCTAGGGGCATGTCCCTTTAAGAAGGCCGACGTGCTATGGTTCTCCACCTGGGTCAGGAAAGCAAAATTGTCCCTCTCCTCGCTGGAAGTCCAAAAAAAAGGCGTGAATTTGACTAAGTGCCTAGGAGCATTTCCCTTTAAGAAGGCCGACGTGCTATGGTTCTCCACCTGGGTCAGGAAAGCAAAATTGTCCCTCTCCTCGCTGGAAGTCCAAAAAAAAGGCGTAAATTTGACTAAGTGCCTAGGAGGATGTCCCTTTAAGAAGGCTGACCTGCTATGGTTCTCCACCCGGGTGCGGAAAGCAAAATTAGTCCCTCTCCTCGCTGGAAGTCCAAAAAAAAGGCGGAAATTTGACTAAGTGCCTAGGAGGATGTCCCTTTAAGAAGGCTGACCTGCTATGGTTCTCCACCCGGGTGCGGAAAGCAAAATTAGTCCCTCTCCTCGCTGGAAGTCCAAAAAAAAGGCGGAAATTTGACTAAGTGCCTAGGAGGATGTCCCTTTAAGAAGGCTGACCTGCTATGGTTCTCCACCCGGGTACGGAAAGCAAAATTAGTCCCTCTCCTCGCTGGAAGTCCAAAAAAAAGGCGTAAATTTGACTAAGTGCCTAGGAGCATTTCCCTTTAAGAAGGCCGACCTGCTATGGTTCTCCACCCGGGTCCGGAACTCAAAATTAGTCCCTCTCCTAGTTGGAAGTCATCAAAAAAAGGCGGAAATTTGACTAAGTGCCATCATTTTAGAGTACCAGGACTATAGCTGGGGAATTGGAGCCCTCTGGTGGACACTCGCTGCAAATGCACCCTGAATTAAACACATTATTTCCAGTTCTTTTGGTGTTCCCGGGGAATGAGAGGCCTTTTGTGGGCCAGAAAGAGTGGGGGACCCTTGGAGCCCCTATTTTCAGACAGTTTGGCTTATTTCGGTGACGCCGGGGCGTCCATCAGGTCTTCCCGGGGAATGAGAGGCCTTTTGTGGCCATATGTCAACAAAAGAGTGGGGAAATGGAGCCCTCCGGTGGACTCCCGCTGCAAATGCACCCCCCAAATTAAATACATTAATTCCAGGCCTTTTGGGGCCCTATATTCAGACGGTGTGTAGCCCTCCAGTGGACTCCCGCCTCCAATGCACCCCCCAAATTAAAGACATCACCCCCCAAATTAAAGGCATCATTTCCAGTTCTTTTGGGGCCCTATTTTCAGACAGTTTGGCGGATTTCCTTGACGCCGGGGAGTCCTACAGGTGTTCCCGGGGAATGAGAGGCCTTTTGTGGGCCAGAAAGAGTGGGGAACCCTTGGAGCCCCTATTTTCAGACAGTTTGGCTTATTTCGGTGACGCCGGGGCGTCCATCAGGTCTTCCCGGGGAATGAGAGGCCTTTTGTGGCCATATGTCAACAAAAGAGTGGGGAAATGGAGCCCTCCGGTGGACTCCCGCTGCAAATGCACCCCCCAAATTAAATACATTAATTCCAGGCCTTTTGGGGCCCTATATTCAGACGGTGTGGAGCCCTCCAGTGGACTCCCGCCTCCAATGCACCCCCATAATTATAGACATCACCCCCCAAATTAAACACATTATTTCCAGTTCTTTTGGGCCCCTATTTTCAGACGGTTTGGCGTATTTCCTTGACGCCGGGGAGTCCTACAGGTGTTCCCGGGGAATGAGAGGCCTTTTGTGGGCCAGAAAGAGTGGGGAACCCTTGGAGCCCCTATTTTCAGACAGTTTGCCGTATTTCGGTGACGCCGGGGCGTCCATCAGGTCTTCCCGGGGAATGTGAGGCCTTTCGTGGGCCATATTTTCAGACAGATTGGCCTGTTTCAGTGACGCCGAGGCGTCCATCAGGTCTTCCCGGGGAGTGTGAGGCCTTTTGGGGCCCTATTTTCAGACAGAAAAAAAAGAAAAGTAATCCTTACACTACAAAGGACAGCGGGGAAACGCCCCCCCCCAGCAAAGTCACAGGGGAAGTGGGGTAGACAAGTGGAGAGTGTCTGGGGAAAAGTCCACAAAATGATCAAAAATCACACCCAGGTACGAGTGCCACAAGTCCCGCCGCGTCCCACCCGAGTCCGAGGTGCCCCCCGCATGCCCAAAACGCACCCAGCAAAGGCGCACTGTGAGTGGGGAAGAAAAGTTGGAAAAGTGGGCAAAAGTCCGGAAAAATGACCAAAAACCACACCCAGGTTAGAGCCCCACACGTCCTGCAGTCGCACCCGAGTCCTGGGATGCCCAACATGTCCAAAAAAATCAAAAAAAGCCCAAAAAATCAAAAAAAATCCCCGGGCCGTATCTTGGACGCCGGCGTACCGCGTTCGGCCCTCGTGCCGTAGTTTGGCGACCGATTGTAAAAATTTGCCGCGACCGGCTAGTTTTTTTCCTTGGAGTAAATAGAGAGTAGATCCAGCAGAAAATATGCACTATAAACAAAGAGAGGGAGTTTGGAGGGGGGCAAAAACGCCCTCTTGGAACTTAGTTCCGCCGCGTTCCACCAGGGTTCCGGGGTGCCTACAATGTCCACGACGCACCCAGCAAAGGCGCACTGTGATTGGGAAGAAAAGTTGGGAAAGTGGGCAAAAGTCCCGAATTTGGTCCAAAATCACACCCAGGTTCGAGTCCCACAAGTCCCGCCGCGTTCCACCAGGGTTCCGGGGTGCCTACAATGTCCACAACGCACCCAGCAAAGGCGCACTGTGATTGGGAAGAAAAGTTGGGAAAGTGGGCAAAAGTCCCGAATTTGGTCCAAAATCACACCCAGGTTCGAGTCCCACAAGTCCCGCCGCGTTCCACCAGGGTTCCGGGGTGCCTACAATGTCCACAACGCACCCAGCAAAGGCGCACTGTGATTGGGAAGAAAAGTTGGGAAAGTGGGCAAAAGTCCCGAATTTGGTCCAAAATCACACCCAGGTTCGAGTCCCACAAGTCCCGCCGCGTTCCACCAGGGTTCCGGGGTGCCTACAATGTCCACAACGCACCCAGCAAAGGCGCACTGTGATTGGGAAGAAAAGTTGGGAAAGTGGGCAAAAGTCCCGAATTTGGTCCAAAATCACACCCAGGTTCGAGTCCCACAAGTCCCGCCGCGTTCAACCAGGGTTCCGGGGGTGCCTGGCATGTCCACAACTTACCCAGCAAAGGTGCACTGTGATTGGGAAGAAAAGTTGGGAAAGTGGGCAAAAGTCCCGAATTTGGTCCAAAATCACACCCAGGTTCGAGTCCCACAAGTCCCGCCGCGTTCCACCAGGGTTCCGGGGTGCCTGACATGTCCACGACGCACCCAGCAAAGGCGCACTGTGATTGGGAAGAAAAGTTGGGAAAGTGGGCAAAAGTCCCGAATTTGGTCCAAAATCACACCCAGGTTCGAGTCCCACAAGTCCCGCCGCGTTCCACCAGTGTCTCGGGGTGCCTACAATGTCCACAACGCACCCAGCAAAGGCGCACTGTGATTGGGAAGAAAAGTTGGGAAAGTGGGCAAAAGTCCCGAATTTGGTCCAAAATCACACCCAGGTTCGAGTCCCACAAGTCCCGCCGCGTTCCACCAGGGTTCCGGGGTGCCTACAATGTCCACAACGCACCCAGCAAAGGCGCACTGTGATTGGGAAGAAAAGTTGGGAAAGTGGGCAAAAGTGCTGGAAGTCCAAAAAAAAAGGCGGAAATTTGACTAAGTGCCATCATTTTAGAGTACCAGGACTATAGTGGGGGAATTGGAGCCCTCTGGTGGACACTCGCTGCAAATGCACCCTGAATTAAAGACATTATTTCCAGTTCTTTTGGTGTTCCCGGGGAATGAGAGGCCTTTTGTGGGCCAGAAAGAGTGGGGAACCCTTGGAGCCCCTATTTTCAGACAGTTTGGCTTATTTCGGTGACGCCGGGGCGTCCATCAGGTCTTCCCGGGGAATGAGAGGCCTTTTGTGGCCATATGTCAACAAAAGAGTGGGGAAATGGAGCCCTCCGGTGGACTCCCGCTGCAAATGCACCCCCCAAATTAAATACATTAATTCCAGGCCTTTTGGGGCCCTATATTCAGACGGTGTGTAGCCCTCCAGTGGACTCCCGCCTCCAATGCACCCCCCAAATTAAAGACATCACCCCCCAAATTAAAGGCATCATTTCCAGTTCTTTTGGGGCCCTATTTTCAGACAGTTTGGCGTATTTCCTTGACGCCGGGGAGTCCTACAGGTGTTCCCGGGGAATGAGAGGCCTTTTGTGGGCCAGAAAGAGTGGGGAACACTTGGAGCCCCTATTTTCAGACAGTTTGCCGTATTTCGGTGACGCCGGGGCGTACATCAGGTCTTCCCGGGGAATGTGAGGCCTTTCGTGGGCCATATTTTCAGACAGATTGGCCTGTTTCAGTGACGCCGAGGCGTCCATCAGGTCTTCCCGGGGAGTGTGAGGCCTTTTGGGGCCCTATTTTCAGACAGAAAAAAAAGAAAAGTAACCCTTACACTACAAAGGACAGCGGGGAAACGCCCCCCCAGCAAAGTCACAGGGGAAGTGGGGTGGACAAGTGGAGAGTGTCTGGGGAAAAGTCCACAAAATGATCAAAAATCACACACAGGTACGAGTGCCACAAGTCCCGCCGCGTCCCACCCGAGTCCGAGGTGCCCCCCACATGCCCAAAACGCACCCAGCAAAGGCGCACTGTGAGTGGGGAAGAAAAGTTGGAAAAGTGGGCAAAAGTCCCGAATTTGATCCAAAATTATACCCAGGTTCGAGTCCCACAAGTCCCGCCGCGTTCCACCAGTGTTCCGGGGTGCCTACAATGTCCACAACTTACCCAGCAAAGGTGCACTGTGATTGGGAAGAAAAGTTGGGAAAGTGGGCAAAAGTCCCGAATTTGAGCCAAAATCACACCCAGGTTCGAGTCCCACAAGTCCCGCCGCGTTCCACCAGGGTTCCGGGGTGCCTGACATGTCCACGACGCACCCAGCAAAGGCGCACTGTGATTGGGAAGAAAAGTTGGGAAAGTGGGCAAAAGTCCGGAAAATGACCAAAAACCACACCCAGGTTAGAGCCCCACACGTCCTGCAGTCGCACCCGAGTCCTGGGATGCCCAACATGTCCAAAAAAATCAAAAAAAGCCCAAAAAATCAAAAAAATCCCCGGGCCGTATCTTGGACGCCGGCGTACCGCGTTCGGCCCTCGTGCCGTAGTTTGGCGACCGATTGTAAAAATTTGCCGCGACCGGCTAGTTTTTTTCCTTGGAGTAAATAGAGAGTAGATCCAGCAGAAAATATGCACTATAAACAAAGAGAGGGAGTTTGGAGGGGGGCAAAAACGCCCTCTTGGAACTTTTGCAGCAGCACACATCAAACTAGCGGGGAGAAGGCATGCATAGCAAAAGGCCACGAAATGATCCAAAATCACACCCAGGTTCGAGTCCCACAAGTCCCGCCGCGTTCCACCAGTGTCTCGGGGTGCCTACAATGTCCACGACGCACCCAGCAAAGGTGCACTGTGATTGGGAAGAAAAGTTGGGAAAGTGGGCAAAAGTCCCGAATTTGATCCAAAATCACACCCAGGTTAGAGTCCCACAAGTCCCGCCGCGTTCCACCAGTGTCTCGGGGTGCCTACAATGTCCACAACTTACCCAGCAAAGGCGCACTGTGATTGGGAAGAAAAGTTGGGAAAGTGGGCAAAAGTCCCGAATTTGGTCCAAAATCACACCCAGGTTCGAGTCCCACAAGTCCCGCCGCGTTCCACCAGGGTTCCGGGGTGCCTACAATGTCCACAACTTACCCAGCAAAGGTGCACTGTGATTGGGAAGAAAAGTTGGGAAAGTGGGCAAAAGTCCCGAATTTGGTCCAAAATCACACCCAGGTTCGAGTCCCACAAGTCCCGCCGCGTTCCACCAGGGTTCCGGGGTGTCTGACATGTCCACGACGCACCCAGCAAAGGCGCACTGTGATTGGGAAGAAAAGTTGGGAAAGTGGGCAAAAGTCCGGAAAATGACCAAAAACCACACCCAGGTTAGAGCCCCACACGTCCTGCAGTCGCACCCGAGTCCTGGGATGCCCAACATGTCCAAAAAAATCAAAAAAAGCCCAAAAAATCAAAAAAATCCCCGGGCCGTATCTTGGACGCCGGCGTACCGCGTTCGGCCCTCGTGCCGTAGTTTGGCGACCGATTGTAAAAATTTGCCGCGACCGGCTAGTTTTTTTCCTTGGAGTAAATAGAGAGTAGATCCAGCAGAAAATATGCACTATAAACAAAGAGAGGGAGTTTGGAGGGGGGCAAAAACGCCCTCTTGGAACTTTTGCAGCAGCACACATCAAACTAGCGGGGAGAAGGCATGCATAGCAAAAGGCCACGAAATGATCCAAAATCACACCCAGGTTCGAGTCCCACAAGTCCCGCCGCGTTCCACCAGTGTCTCGGGGTGCCTACAATGTCCACGACGCACCCAGCAAAGGTGCACTGTGATTGGGAAGAAAAGTTGGGAAAGTGGGCAAAAGTCCCGAATTTGATCCAAAATCACACCCAGGTTAGAGTCCCACAAGTCCCGCCGCGTTCCACCAGTGTCTCGGGGTGCCTACAATGTCCACAACTTACCCAGCAAAGGCGCACTGTGATTGGGAAGAAAAGTTGGGAAAGTGGGCAAAAGTCCCGAATTTGGTCCAAAATCACACCCAGGTTCGAGTCCCACAAGTCCCGCCGCGTTCCACCAGGGTTCCGGGGTGCCTACAATGTCCACAACTTACCCAGCAAAGGTGCACTGTGATTGGGAAGAAAAGTTGGGAAAGTGGGCAAAAGTCCCGAATTTGGTCCAAAATCACACCCAGGTTCGAGTCCCACAAGTCCCGCCGCGTTCCACCAGGGTTCCGGGGTGCCTACAATGTCCACGACGCACCCAGCAAAGGCGCACTGTGATTGGGAAGAAAAGTTGGGAAAGTGGGCAAAAGTCCCGAATTTGGTCCAAAATCACACCCAGGTTCGAGTCCCACAAGTCCCGCCGCGTTCCACCAGGGTTCCGGGGTGCCTACAATGTCCACAACTTACCCAGCAAAGGCGCACTGTGATTGGGAAGAAAAGTTGGGAAAGTGGGCAAAAGTCCCGAATTTGGTCCAAAATCACACCCAGGTTCGAGTCCCACAAGTCCCGCCGCGTTCCACCGGGGTTCCGGGGGTGCCTGGCATGTCCACAACTTACCCAGCAAAGGTGCACTGTGATTGGGAAGAAAAGTTGGGAAAGTGGGCAAAAGTCCCGAATTTGGTCCAAAATCACACCCAGGTTCGAGTCCCACAAGTCCCGCCGCGTTCCACCAGGGTTCCGGGGTGCCTACAATGTCCACAACTTACCCAGCAAAGGCGCACTGTGATTGGGAAGAAAAGTTGGGAAAGTGGGCAAAAGTCCCGAATTTGGTCCAAAATCACACCCAGGTTCGAGTCCCACAAGTCCCGCCGCGTTCCACCAGGGTTCCGGGGTGCCTACAATGTCCACAACTTACCCAGCAAAGGCGCACTGTGATTGGGAAGAAAAGTTGGGAAAGTGGGCAAAAGTCCCGAATTTGGTCCAAAATCACACCCAGGTTCGAGTCCCACAAGTCCCGCCGCGTTCCACCAGTGTCTCGGGGTGCCTACAATGTCCACAACTTACCCAGCAAAGGCGCACTGTGATTGGGAAGAAAAGTTGGGAAAGTGGGCAAAAGTCCCGAATTTGGTCCAAAATCACACCCAGGTTCGAGTCCCACAAGTCCCGCCGCGTTCCACCAGGGTTCCGGGGTGCCTACAATGTCCACAACTCACCCAGCAAAGGTGCACTGTGATTGGGAAGAAAAGTTGGGAAAGTGGGCAAAAGTCCCGAATTTGGTCCAAAATCACACCCAGGTTCGAGTCCCACAAGTCCCGCCGCGTTCCACCAGGGTTCCGGGGTGCCTACAATGTCCACAACGCACCCAGCAAAGGTGCACTGTGATTGGGAAGAAAAGTTGGGAAAGTGGGCAAAAGTCCCGAATTTGGTCCAAAATCACACCCAGGTTCGAGTCCCACAAGTCCCGCCGCGTTCCACCAGGGTTCCGGGGTGCCTACAATGTCCACAACTTACCCAGCAAAGGCGCACTGTGATTGGGAAGAAAAGTTGGGAAAGTGGGCAAAAGTCCCGAATTTGGTCCAAAATCACACCCAGGTTCGAGTCCCACAAGTCCCGCCGCGTTCCACCGGGGTTCCGGGGGTGCCTGGCATGTCCACAACTTACCCAGCAAAGGTGCACTGTGATTGGGAAGAAAAGTTGGGAAAGTGGGCAAAAGTCCCGAATTTGGTCCAAAATCACACCCAGGTTCGAGTCCCACAAGTCCCGCCGCGTTCCACCAGGGTTCCGGGGTGCCTACAATGTCCACAACTTACCCAGCAAAGGCGCACTGTGATTGGGAAGAAAAGTTGGGAAAGTGGGCAAAAGTCCCGAATTTGGTCCAAAATCACACCCAGGTTCGAGTCCCACAAGTCCCGCCGCGTTCCACCAGGGTTCCGGGGTGCCTACAATGTCCACAACTTACCCAGCAAAGGCGCACTGTGATTGGGAAGAAAAGTTGGGAAAGTGGGCAAAAGTCCCGAATTTGGTCCAAAATCACACCCAGGTTCGAGTCCCACAAGTCCCGCCGCGTTCCACCAGTGTCTCGGGGTGCCTACAATGTCCACAACTTACCCAGCAAAGGCGCACTGTGATTGGGAAGAAAAGTTGGGAAAGTGGGCAAAAGTCCCGAATTTGGTCCAAAATCACACCCAGGTTCGAGTCCCACAAGTCCCGCCGCGTTCCACCAGGGTTCCGGGGTGCCTACAATGTCCACAACTCACCCAGCAAAGGTGCACTGTGATTGGGAAGAAAAGTTGGGAAAGTGGGCAAAAGTCCCGAATTTGGTCCAAAATCACACCCAGGTTCGAGTCCCACAAGTCCCGCCGCGTTCCACCAGGGTTCCGGGGTGCCTACAATGTCCACAACGCACCCAGCAAAGGTGCACTGTGATTGGGAAGAAAAGTTGGGAAAGTGGGCAAAAGTCCCGAATTTGGTCCAAAATCACACCCAGGTTCGAGTCCCACAAGTCCCGCCGCGTTCCACCAGGGTTCCGGGGTGCCTACAATGTCCACAACTTACCCAGCAAAGGCGCACTGTGATTGGGAAGAAAAGTTGGGAAAGTGGGCAAAAGTCCCGAATTTGGTCCAAAATCACACCCAGGTTCGAGTCCCACAAGTCCCGCCGCGTTCCACCAGGGTTCCGGGGTGCCTGACATGTCCACGACGCACCCAGCAAAGGCGCACTGTGATTGGGAAGAAAAGTTGGGAAAGTGGGCAAAAGTCCCGAATTTGGTCCAAAATCACACCCAGGTTCGAGTCCCACAAGTCCCGCCGCGTTCCACCAGGGTTCCGGGGTGCCTGACATGTCCACGACGCACCCAGCAAAGGCGCACTGTGATTGGGAAGAAAAGTTGGGAAAGTGGGCAAAAGTCCCGAATTTGGTCCAAAATCACACCCAGGTTCGAGTCCCGCAAGTCCCGCCGCGTTCCATCAGAGTGCCGGGGTGCCTACAATGTCCACAACTTACCCAGCAAAGGTGCACTGTGATTGGGAAGAAAAGTTGGGAAAGTGGGCAAAAGTCCCGAATTTGGTCCAAAATCACACCCAGGTTCGAGTCCCACAAGTCCCGCCGCATCACACCCAGGTTCGAGTCCCGCAAGTCCCGCCGCGTTCCATCAGAGTGCCGGGGTGCCTACAATGTCCACAACGCACCCAGCAAAGGCGCACTGTGATTGGGAAGAAAAGTTGGGAAAGTGGGCAAAAGTCCCGAATTTGGTCCAAAATCACACCCAGGTTCGAGTCCCACAAGTCCCGCCGCGTTCCACCAGTGTCTCGGGGTGCCTACAATGTCCACAACGCACCCAGCAAAGGCGCACTGTGATTGGGAAGAAAAGTTGGGAAAGTGGGCAAAAGTCCCGAATTTGGTCCAAAATCACACCCAGGTTCGAGTCCCACAAGTCCCGCCGCGTTCCACCAGGGTTCCGGGGTGCCTGACATGTCCACGACGCACCCAGCAAAGGCGCACTGTGATTGGGAAGAAAAGTTGGGAAAGTGGGCAAAAGTCCCGAATTTGGTCCAAAATCACACCCAGGTTCGAGTCCCACAAGTCCCGCCGCGTTCCACCAGTGTCTCGGGGTGCCTACAATGTCCACAACGCACCCAGCAAAGGCGCACTGTGATTGGGAAGAAAAGTTGGGAAAGTGGGCAAAAGTCCCGAATTTGGTCCAAAATCACACCCAGGTTCGAGTCCCACAAGTCCCGCCGCGTTCCACCAGGGTTCCGGGGTGCCTACAATGTCCACAACGCACCCAGCAAAGGCGCACTGTGATTGGGAAGAAAAGTTGGGAAAGTGGGCAAAAGTCCCGAATTTGGTCCAAAATCACACCCAGGTTCGAGTCCCACAAGTCCCGCCGCGTTCCACCAGGGTTCCGGGGTGCCTACAATGTCCACGACGCACCCAGCAAAGGCGCACTGTGATTGGGAAGAAAAGTTGGGAAAGTGGGCAAAAGTCCCGAATTTGGTCCAAAATCACACCCAGGTTCGAGTCCCACAAGTCCCGCCGCGTTCCACCGGTGTCCCGGGGGTGCCTGGCATGTCCACAACTTACCCAGCAAAGGCGCACTGTGATTGGGAAGAAAAGTTGGGAAAGTGGGGAAAAGTCCCGAATTTGGTCCAAAATCACACCCAGGTTCGAGTCCCACAAGTCCCGCCGCGTTCCACCAGGGTTCCGGGGTGCCTACAATGTCCACAACTTACCCAGCAAAGGCGCACTGTGATTGGGAAGAAAAGTTGGGAAAGTGGGCAAAAGTCCCGAATTTGGTCCAAAATCACACCCAGGTTCGAGTCCCACAAGTCCCGCCGCGTTCCACCAGGGTTCCGGGGTGCCTGACATGTCCACGACGCACCCAGCAAAGGCGCACTGTGATTGGGAAGAAAAGTTGGGAAAGTGGGCAAAAGTCCCGAATTTGGTCCAAAATCACACCCAGGTTCGAGTCCCACAAGTCCCGCCGCGTTCCACCAGTGTCTCGGGGTGCCTACAATGTCCACAACGCACCCAGCAAAGGCGCACTGTGATTGGGAAGAAAAGTTGGGAAAGTGGGCAAAAGTCCCGAATTTGGTCCAAAATCACACCCAGGTTCGAGTCCCACAAGTCCCGCCGCGTTCCACCAGGGTTCCGGGGTGCCTACAATGTCCACAACGCACCCAGCAAAGGCGCACTGTGATTGGGAAGAAAAGTTGGGAAAGTGGGCAAAAGTCCCGAATTTGGTCCAAAATCACACCCAGGTTCGAGTCCCACAAGTCCCGCCGCATCACACCCAGGTTCGAGTCCCGCAAGTCCCGCCGCGTTCCATCAGAGTGCCGGGGTGCCTACAATGTCCACAACGCACCCAGCAAAGGCGCACTGTGATTGGGAAGAAAAGTTGGGAAAGTGGGCAAAAGTCCCGAATTTGGTCCAAAATCACACCCAGGTTCGAGTCCCACAAGTCCCGCCGCGTTCCACCAGTGTCTCGGGGTGCCTACAATGTCCACAACGCACCCAGCAAAGGCGCACTGTGATTGGGAAGAAAAGTTGGGAAAGTGGGCAAAAGTCCCGAATTTGGTCCAAAATCACACCCAGGTTCGAGTCCCACAAGTCCCGCCGCGTTCCACCAGGGTTCCGGGGTGCCTACAATGTCCACAACTTACCCAGCAAAGGCGCACTGTGATTGGGAAGAAAAGTTGGGAAAGTGGGCAAAAGTCCCGAATTTGGTCCAAAATCACACCCAGGTTCGAGTCCCACAAGTCCCGCCGCGTTCCACCAGGGTTCCGGGGTGCCTGACATGTCCACGACGCACCCAGCAAAGGCGCACTGTGATTGGGAAGAAAAGTTGGGAAAGTGGGCAAAAGTCCCGAATTTGGTCCAAAATCACACCCAGGTTCGAGTCCCACAAGTCCCGCCGCGTTCCACCAGTGTCTCGGGGTGCCTACAATGTCCACAACTTACCCAGCAAAGGTGCACTGTGATTGGGAAGAAAAGTTGGGAAAGTGGGCAAAAGTCCCGAATTTGGTCCAAAATCACACCCAGGTTCGAGTCCCACAAGTCCCGCCGCGTTCCACCAGGGTTCCGGGGTGCCTACAATGTCCACAACTTACCCAGCAAAGGCGCACTGTGATTGGGAAGAAAAGTTGGGAAAGTGGGCAAAAGTCCCGAATTTGGTCCAAAATCACACCCAGGTTCGAGTCCCACAAGTCCCGCCGCGTTCCACCAGGGTTCCGGGGTGCCTGACATGTCCACGACGCACCCAGCAAAGGCGCACTGTGATTGGGAAGAAAAGTTGGGAAAGTGGGCAAAAGTCCCGAATTTGGTCCAAAATCACACCCAGGTTCGAGTCCCACAAGTCCCGCCGCGTTCCACCAGGGTTCCGGGGTGCCTGACATGTCCACGACGCACCCAGCAAAGGCGCACTGTGATTGGGAAGAAAAGTTGGGAAAGTGGGCAAAAGTCCCGAATTTGGTCCAAAATCACACCCAGGTTCGAGTCCCGCAAGTCCCGCCGCGTTCCATCAGAGTGCCGGGGTGCCTACAATGTCCACAACTTACCCAGCAAAGGTGCACTGTGATTGGGAAGAAAAGTTGGGAAAGTGGGCAAAAGTCCCGAATTTGGTCCAAAATCACACCCAGGTTCGAGTCCCACAAGTCCCGCCGCATCACACCCAGGTTCGAGTCCCGCAAGTCCCGCCGCGTTCCATCAGAGTGCCGGGGTGCCTACAATGTCCACAACGCACCCAGCAAAGGCGCACTGTGATTGGGAAGAAAAGTTGGGAAAGTGGGCAAAAGTCCCGAATTTGGTCCAAAATCACACCCAGGTTCGAGTCCCACAAGTCCCGCCGCGTTCCACCAGTGTCTCGGGGTGCCTACAATGTCCACAACGCACCCAGCAAAGGCGCACTGTGATTGGGAAGAAAAGTTGGGAAAGTGGGCAAAAGTCCCGAATTTGGTCCAAAATCACACCCAGGTTCGAGTCCCACAAGTCCCGCCGCGTTCCACCAGGGTTCCGGGGTGCCTGACATGTCCACGACGCACCCAGCAAAGGCGCACTGTGATTGGGAAGAAAAGTTGGGAAAGTGGGCAAAAGTCCCGAATTTGGTCCAAAATCACACCCAGGTTCGAGTCCCACAAGTCCCGCCGCGTTCCACCAGTGTCTCGGGGTGCCTACAATGTCCACAACGCACCCAGCAAAGGCGCACTGTGATTGGGAAGAAAAGTTGGGAAAGTGGGCAAAAGTCCCGAATTTGGTCCAAAATCACACCCAGGTTCGAGTCCCACAAGTCCCGCCGCGTTCCACCAGGGTTCCGGGGTGCCTACAATGTCCACAACGCACCCAGCAAAGGCGCACTGTGATTGGGAAGAAAAGTTGGGAAAGTGGGCAAAAGTCCCGAATTTGGTCCAAAATCACACCCAGGTTCGAGTCCCACAAGTCCCGCCGCGTTCCACCAGGGTTCCGGGGTGCCTACAATGTCCACAACTTACCCAGCAAAGGCGCACTGTGATTGGGAAGAAAAGTTGGGAAAGTGGGCAAAAGTCCCGAATTTGGTCCAAAATCACACCCAGGTTCGAGTCCCACAAGTCCCGCCGCGTTCCACCAGGGTTCCGGGGTGCCTGACATGTCCACGACGCACCCAGCAAAGGCGCACTGTGATTGGGAAGAAAAGTTGGGAAAGTGGGCAAAAGTCCCGAATTTGGTCCAAAATCACACCCAGGTTCGAGTCCCACAAGTCCCGCCGCGTTCCACCAGTGTCTCGGGGTGCCTACAATGTCCACAACGCACCCAGCAAAGGCGCACTGTGATTGGGAAGAAAAGTTGGGAAAGTGGGCAAAAGTCCCGAATTTGGTCCAAAATCACACCCAGGTTCGAGTCCCACAAGTCCCGCCGCGTTCCACCAGGGTTCCGGGGTGCCTGACATGTCCACGACGCACCCAGCAAAGGCGCACTGTGATTGGGAAGAAAAGTTGGGAAAGTGGGCAAAAGTCCCGAATTTGGTCCAAAATCACACCCAGGTTCGAGTCCCACAAGTCCCGCCGCGTTCCACCGGTGTCCCGGGGGTGCCTGGCATGTCCACAACTTACCCAGCAAAGGCGCACTGTGATTGGGAAGAAAAGTTGGGAAAGTGGGGAAAAGTCCCGAATTTGGTCCAAAATCACACCCAGGTTCGAGTCCCACAAGTCCCGCCGCGTTCCACCAGGGTTCCGGGGTGCCTACAATGTCCACAACTTACCCAGCAAAGGTGCACTGTGATTGGGAAGAAAAGTTGGGAAAGTGGGCAAAAGTCCCGAATTTGGTCCAAAATCACACCCAGGTTCGAGTCCCACAAGTCCCGCCGCGTTCCACCAGGGTTCCGGGGTGTCTGACATGTCCACGACGCACCCAGCAAAGGCGCACTGTGATTGGGAAGAAAAGTTGGGAAAGTGGGCAAAAGTCCGGAAAATGACCAAAAACCACACCCAGGTTAGAGCCCCACACGTCCTGCAGTCGCACCCGAGTCCTGGGATGCCCAACATGTCCAAAAAAATCAAAAAAAGCCCAAAAAATCAAAAAAATCCCCGGGCCGTATCTTGGACGCCGGCGTACCGCGTTCGGCCCTCGTGCCGTAGTTTGGCGACCGATTGTAAAAATTTGCCGCGACCGGCTAGTTTTTTTCCTTGGAGTAAATAGAGAGTAGATCCAGCAGAAAATATGCACTATAAACAAAGAGAGGGAGTTTGGAGGGGGGCAAAAACGCCCTCTTGGAACTTTTGCAGCAGCACACATCAAACTAGCGGGGAGAAGGCATGCATAGCAAAAGGCCACGAAATGATCCAAAATCACACCCAGGTTCGAGTCCCACAAGTCCCGCCGCGTTCCACCAGTGTCTCGGGGTGCCTACAATGTCCACGACGCACCCAGCAAAGGTGCACTGTGATTGGGAAGAAAAGTTGGGAAAGTGGGCAAAAGTCCCGAATTTGATCCAAAATCACACCCAGGTTAGAGTCCCACAAGTCCCGCCGCGTTCCACCAGTGTCTCGGGGTGCCTACAATGTCCACAACTTACCCAGCAAAGGCGCACTGTGATTGGGAAGAAAAGTTGGGAAAGTGGGCAAAAGTCCCGAATTTGGTCCAAAATCACACCCAGGTTCGAGTCCCACAAGTCCCGCCGCGTTCCACCAGGGTTCCGGGGTGCCTACAATGTCCACAACTTACCCAGCAAAGGTGCACTGTGATTGGGAAGAAAAGTTGGGAAAGTGGGCAAAAGTCCCGAATTTGGTCCAAAATCACACCCAGGTTCGAGTCCCACAAGTCCCGCCGCGTTCCACCAGGGTTCCGGGGTGCCTACAATGTCCACGACGCACCCAGCAAAGGCGCACTGTGATTGGGAAGAAAAGTTGGGAAAGTGGGCAAAAGTCCCGAATTTGGTCCAAAATCACACCCAGGTTCGAGTCCCACAAGTCCCGCCGCGTTCCACCAGTGTCTCGGGGTGCCTACAATGTCCACAACTTACCCAGCAAAGGCGCACTGTGATTGGGAAGAAAAGTTGGGAAAGTGGGCAAAAGTCCCGAATTTGGTCCAAAATCACACCCAGGTTCGAGTCCCACAAGTCCCGCCGCGTTCCACCAGGGTTCCGGGGTGCCTACAATGTCCACGACGCACCCAGCAAAGGCGCACTGTGATTGGGAAGAAAAGTTGGGAAAGTGGGCAAAAGTCCCGAATTTGGTCCAAAATCACACCCAGGTTCGAGTCCCACAAGTCCCGCCGCGTTCCACCAGGGTTCCGGGGTGCCTACAATGTCCACAACTTACCCAGCAAAGGCGCACTGTGATTGGGAAGAAAAGTTGGGAAAGTGGGCAAAAGTCCCGAATTTGGTCCAAAATCACACCCAGGTTCGAGTCCCACAAGTCCCGCCGCGTTCCACCAGGGTTCCGGGGTGCCTGACATGTCCACGACGCACCCAGCAAAGGCGCACTGTGATTGGGAAGAAAAGTTGGGAAAGTGGGCAAAAGTCCCGAATTTGGTCCAAAATCACACCCAGGTTCGAGTCCCACAAGTCCCGCCGCGTTCCACCAGGGTTCCGGGGTGCCTGACATGTCCACGACGCACCCAGCAAAGGCGCACTGTGATTGGGAAGAAAAGTTGGGAAAGTGGGCAAAAGTCCCGAATTTGGTCCAAAATCACACCCAGGTTCGAGTCCCGCAAGTCCCGCCGCGTTCCATCAGAGTGCCGGGGTGCCTACAATGTCCACAACTTACCCAGCAAAGGTGCACTGTGATTGGGAAGAAAAGTTGGGAAAGTGGGCAAAAGTCCCGAATTTGGTCCAAAATCACACCCAGGTTCGAGTCCCACAAGTCCCGCCGCATCACACCCAGGTTCGAGTCCCGCAAGTCCCGCCGCGTTCCATCAGAGTGCCGGGGTGCCTACAATGTCCACAACGCACCCAGCAAAGGCGCACTGTGATTGGGAAGAAAAGTTGGGAAAGTGGGCAAAAGTCCCGAATTTGGTCCAAAATCACACCCAGGTTCGAGTCCCACAAGTCCCGCCGCGTTCCACCAGTGTCTCGGGGTGCCTACAATGTCCACAACGCACCCAGCAAAGGCGCACTGTGATTGGGAAGAAAAGTTGGGAAAGTGGGCAAAAGTCCCGAATTTGGTCCAAAATCACACCCAGGTTCGAGTCCCACAAGTCCCGCCGCGTTCCACCAGGGTTCCGGGGTGCCTGACATGTCCACGACGCACCCAGCAAAGGCGCACTGTGATTGGGAAGAAAAGTTGGGAAAGTGGGCAAAAGTCCCGAATTTGGTCCAAAATCACACCCAGGTTCGAGTCCCACAAGTCCCGCCGCGTTCCACCAGTGTCTCGGGGTGCCTACAATGTCCACAACGCACCCAGCAAAGGCGCACTGTGATTGGGAAGAAAAGTTGGGAAAGTGGGCAAAAGTCCCGAATTTGGTCCAAAATCACACCCAGGTTCGAGTCCCACAAGTCCCGCCGCGTTCCACCAGGGTTCCGGGGTGCCTACAATGTCCACAACGCACCCAGCAAAGGCGCACTGTGATTGGGAAGAAAAGTTGGGAAAGTGGGCAAAAGTCCCGAATTTGGTCCAAAATCACACCCAGGTTCGAGTCCCACAAGTCCCGCCGCGTTCCACCAGGGTTCCGGGGTGCCTACAATGTCCACGACGCACCCAGCAAAGGCGCACTGTGATTGGGAAGAAAAGTTGGGAAAGTGGGCAAAAGTCCCGAATTTGGTCCAAAATCACACCCAGGTTCGAGTCCCACAAGTCCCGCCGCGTTCCACCGGTGTCCCGGGGGTGCCTGGCATGTCCACAACTTACCCAGCAAAGGCGCACTGTGATTGGGAAGAAAAGTTGGGAAAGTGGGGAAAAGTCCCGAATTTGGTCCAAAATCACACCCAGGTTCGAGTCCCACAAGTCCCGCCGCGTTCCACCAGGGTTCCGGGGTGCCTACAATGTCCACAACTTACCCAGCAAAGGCGCACTGTGATTGGGAAGAAAAGTTGGGAAAGTGGGCAAAAGTCCCGAATTTGGTCCAAAATCACACCCAGGTTCGAGTCCCACAAGTCCCGCCGCGTTCCACCAGGGTTCCGGGGTGCCTGACATGTCCACGACGCACCCAGCAAAGGCGCACTGTGATTGGGAAGAAAAGTTGGGAAAGTGGGCAAAAGTCCCGAATTTGGTCCAAAATCACACCCAGGTTCGAGTCCCACAAGTCCCGCCGCGTTCCACCAGTGTCTCGGGGTGCCTACAATGTCCACAACGCACCCAGCAAAGGCGCACTGTGATTGGGAAGAAAAGTTGGGAAAGTGGGCAAAAGTCCCGAATTTGGTCCAAAATCACACCCAGGTTCGAGTCCCACAAGTCCCGCCGCGTTCCACCAGGGTTCCGGGGTGCCTACAATGTCCACAACGCACCCAGCAAAGGCGCACTGTGATTGGGAAGAAAAGTTGGGAAAGTGGGCAAAAGTCCCGAATTTGGTCCAAAATCACACCCAGGTTCGAGTCCCACAAGTCCCGCCGCATCACACCCAGGTTCGAGTCCCGCAAGTCCCGCCGCGTTCCATCAGAGTGCCGGGGTGCCTACAATGTCCACAACGCACCCAGCAAAGGCGCACTGTGATTGGGAAGAAAAGTTGGGAAAGTGGGCAAAAGTCCCGAATTTGGTCCAAAATCACACCCAGGTTCGAGTCCCACAAGTCCCGCCGCGTTCCACCAGTGTCTCGGGGTGCCTACAATGTCCACAACGCACCCAGCAAAGGCGCACTGTGATTGGGAAGAAAAGTTGGGAAAGTGGGCAAAAGTCCCGAATTTGGTCCAAAATCACACCCAGGTTCGAGTCCCACAAGTCCCGCCGCGTTCCACCAGGGTTCCGGGGTGCCTACAATGTCCACAACTTACCCAGCAAAGGCGCACTGTGATTGGGAAGAAAAGTTGGGAAAGTGGGCAAAAGTCCCGAATTTGGTCCAAAATCACACCCAGGTTCGAGTCCCACAAGTCCCGCCGCGTTCCACCAGGGTTCCGGGGTGCCTGACATGTCCACGACGCACCCAGCAAAGGCGCACTGTGATTGGGAAGAAAAGTTGGGAAAGTGGGCAAAAGTCCCGAATTTGGTCCAAAATCACACCCAGGTTCGAGTCCCACAAGTCCCGCCGCGTTCCACCAGTGTCTCGGGGTGCCTACAATGTCCACAACTTACCCAGCAAAGGTGCACTGTGATTGGGAAGAAAAGTTGGGAAAGTGGGCAAAAGTCCCGAATTTGGTCCAAAATCACACCCAGGTTCGAGTCCCACAAGTCCCGCCGCGTTCCACCAGGGTTCCGGGGTGCCTACAATGTCCACAACTTACCCAGCAAAGGCGCACTGTGATTGGGAAGAAAAGTTGGGAAAGTGGGCAAAAGTCCCGAATTTGGTCCAAAATCACACCCAGGTTCGAGTCCCACAAGTCCCGCCGCGTTCCACCAGGGTTCCGGGGTGCCTGACATGTCCACGACGCACCCAGCAAAGGCGCACTGTGATTGGGAAGAAAAGTTGGGAAAGTGGGCAAAAGTCCCGAATTTGGTCCAAAATCACACCCAGGTTCGAGTCCCACAAGTCCCGCCGCGTTCCACCAGGGTTCCGGGGTGCCTGACATGTCCACGACGCACCCAGCAAAGGCGCACTGTGATTGGGAAGAAAAGTTGGGAAAGTGGGCAAAAGTCCCGAATTTGGTCCAAAATCACACCCAGGTTCGAGTCCCGCAAGTCCCGCCGCGTTCCATCAGAGTGCCGGGGTGCCTACAATGTCCACAACTTACCCAGCAAAGGTGCACTGTGATTGGGAAGAAAAGTTGGGAAAGTGGGCAAAAGTCCCGAATTTGGTCCAAAATCACACCCAGGTTCGAGTCCCACAAGTCCCGCCGCATCACACCCAGGTTCGAGTCCCGCAAGTCCCGCCGCGTTCCATCAGAGTGCCGGGGTGCCTACAATGTCCACAACGCACCCAGCAAAGGCGCACTGTGATTGGGAAGAAAAGTTGGGAAAGTGGGCAAAAGTCCCGAATTTGGTCCAAAATCACACCCAGGTTCGAGTCCCACAAGTCCCGCCGCGTTCCACCAGTGTCTCGGGGTGCCTACAATGTCCACAACGCACCCAGCAAAGGCGCACTGTGATTGGGAAGAAAAGTTGGGAAAGTGGGCAAAAGTCCCGAATTTGGTCCAAAATCACACCCAGGTTCGAGTCCCACAAGTCCCGCCGCGTTCCACCAGGGTTCCGGGGTGCCTGACATGTCCACGACGCACCCAGCAAAGGCGCACTGTGATTGGGAAGAAAAGTTGGGAAAGTGGGCAAAAGTCCCGAATTTGGTCCAAAATCACACCCAGGTTCGAGTCCCACAAGTCCCGCCGCGTTCCACCAGTGTCTCGGGGTGCCTACAATGTCCACAACGCACCCAGCAAAGGCGCACTGTGATTGGGAAGAAAAGTTGGGAAAGTGGGCAAAAGTCCCGAATTTGGTCCAAAATCACACCCAGGTTCGAGTCCCACAAGTCCCGCCGCGTTCCACCAGGGTTCCGGGGTGCCTACAATGTCCACAACGCACCCAGCAAAGGCGCACTGTGATTGGGAAGAAAAGTTGGGAAAGTGGGCAAAAGTCCCGAATTTGGTCCAAAATCACACCCAGGTTCGAGTCCCACAAGTCCCGCCGCGTTCCACCAGGGTTCCGGGGTGCCTACAATGTCCACAACTTACCCAGCAAAGGCGCACTGTGATTGGGAAGAAAAGTTGGGAAAGTGGGCAAAAGTCCCGAATTTGGTCCAAAATCACACCCAGGTTCGAGTCCCACAAGTCCCGCCGCGTTCCACCAGGGTTCCGGGGTGCCTGACATGTCCACGACGCACCCAGCAAAGGCGCACTGTGATTGGGAAGAAAAGTTGGGAAAGTGGGCAAAAGTCCCGAATTTGGTCCAAAATCACACCCAGGTTCGAGTCCCACAAGTCCCGCCGCGTTCCACCAGTGTCTCGGGGTGCCTACAATGTCCACAACGCACCCAGCAAAGGCGCACTGTGATTGGGAAGAAAAGTTGGGAAAGTGGGCAAAAGTCCCGAATTTGGTCCAAAATCACACCCAGGTTCGAGTCCCACAAGTCCCGCCGCGTTCCACCAGGGTTCCGGGGTGCCTGACATGTCCACGACGCACCCAGCAAAGGCGCACTGTGATTGGGAAGAAAAGTTGGGAAAGTGGGCAAAAGTCCCGAATTTGGTCCAAAATCACACCCAGGTTCGAGTCCCACAAGTCCCGCCGCGTTCCACCGGTGTCCCGGGGGTGCCTGGCATGTCCACAACTTACCCAGCAAAGGCGCACTGTGATTGGGAAGAAAAGTTGGGAAAGTGGGGAAAAGTCCCGAATTTGGTCCAAAATCACACCCAGGTTCGAGTCCCACAAGTCCCGCCGCGTTCCACCAGGGTTCCGGGGTGCCTACAATGTCCACAACTTACCCAGCAAAGGCGCACTGTGATTGGGAAGAAAAGTTGGGAAAGTGGGCAAAAGTCCCGAATTTGGTCCAAAATCACACCCAGGTTCGAGTCCCACAAGTCCCGCCGCGTTCCACCAGGGTTCCGGGGTGCCTGACATGTCCACGACGCACCCAGCAAAGGCGCACTGTGATTGGGAAGAAAAGTTGGGAAAGTGGGCAAAAGTCCCGAATTTGGTCCAAAATCACACCCAGGTTCGAGTCCCACAAGTCCCGCCGCGTTCCACCAGGGTTCCGGGGTGCCTGACATGTCCACGACGCACCCAGCAAAGGCGCACTGTGATTGGGAAGAAAAGTTGGGAAAGTGGGCAAAAGTCCCGAATTTGGTCCAAAATCACACCCAGGTTCGAGTCCCACAAGTCCCGCCGCGTTCCACCAGTGTCTCGGGGTGCCTACAATGTCCACAACGCACCCAGCAAAGGCGCACTGTGATTGGGAAGAAAAGTTGGGAAAGTGGGCAAAAGTCCCGAATTTGGTCCAAAATCACACCCAGGTTCGAGTCCCACAAGTCCCGCCGCGTTCCACCAGGGTTCCGGGGTGCCTACAATGTCCACAACGCACCCAGCAAAGGCGCACTGTGATTGGGAAGAAAAGTTGGGAAAGTGGGCAAAAGTCCCGAATTTGGTCCAAAATCACACCCAGGTTCGAGTCCCACAAGTCCCGCCGCGTTCCACCAGTGTCTCGGGGTGCCTACAATGTCCACAACGCACCCAGCAAAGGCGCACTGTGATTGGGAAGAAAAGTTGGGAAAGTGGGCAAAAGTCCCGAATTTGGTCCAAAATCACACCCAGGTTCGAGTCCCACAAGTCCCGCCGCGTTCCACCAGGGTTCCGGGGTGCCTACAATGTCCACAACTTACCCAGCAAAGGCGCACTGTGATTGGGAAGAAAAGTTGGGAAAGTGGGCAAAAGTCCCGAATTTGGTCCAAAATCACACCCAGGTTCGAGTCCCACAAGTCCCGCCGCGTTCCACCAGGGTTCCGGGGTGCCTGACATGTCCACGACGCACCCAGCAAAGGCGCACTGTGATTGGGAAGAAAAGTTGGGAAAGTGGGCAAAAGTCCCGAATTTGGTCCAAAATCACACCCAGGTTCGAGTCCCACAAGTCCCGCCGCGTTCCACCAGTGTCTCGGGGTGCCTACAATGTCCACAACGCACCCAGCAAAGGCGCACTGTGATTGGGAAGAAAAGTTGGGAAAGTGGGCAAAAGTCCCGAATTTGGTCCAAAATCACACCCAGGTTCGAGTCCCACAAGTCCCGCCGCGTTCCACCAGGGTTCCGGGGTGCCTACAATGTCCACAACGCACCCAGCAAAGGCGCACTGTGATTGGGAAGAAAAGTTGGGAAAGTGGGCAAAAGTCCCGAATTTGGTCCAAAATCACACCCAGGTTCGAGTCCCACAAGTCCCGCCGCGTTCCACCAGGGTTCCGGGGTGCCTACAATGTCCACAACTTACCCAGCAAAGGCGCACTGTGATTGGGAAGAAAAGTTGGGAAAGTGGGCAAAAGTCCCGAATTTGGTCCAAAATCACACCCAGGTTCGAGTCCCACAAGTCCCGCCGCGTTCCACCAGGGTTCCGGGGTGCCTGACATGTCCACGACGCACCCAGCAAAGGCGCACTGTGATTGGGAAGAAAAGTTGGGAAAGTGGGCAAAAGTCCCGAATTTGGTCCAAAATCACACCCAGGTTCGAGTCCCACAAGTCCCGCCGCGTTCCACCAGGGTTCCGGGGTGCCTGACATGTCCACGACGCACCCAGCAAAGGCGCACTGTGATTGGGAAGAAAAGTTGGGAAAGTGGGCAAAAGTCCCGAATTTGGTCCAAAATCACACCCAGGTTCGAGTCCCACAAGTCCCGCCGCGTTCCACCAGTGTCTCGGGGTGCCTACAATGTCCACAACGCACCCAGCAAAGGCGCACTGTGATTGGGAAGAAAAGTTGGGAAAGTGGGCAAAAGTCCCGAATTTGGTCCAAAATCACACCCAGGTTCGAGTCCCACAAGTCCCGCCGCGTTCCACCAGGGTTCCGGGGTGCCTACAATGTCCACAACGCACCCAGCAAAGGCGCACTGTGATTGGGAAGAAAAGTTGGGAAAGTGGGCAAAAGTCCCGAATTTGGTCCAAAATCACACCCAGGTTCGAGTCCCACAAGTCCCGCCGCGTTCCACCAGTGTCTCGGGGTGCCTACAATGTCCACAACGCACCCAGCAAAGGCGCACTGTGATTGGGAAGAAAAGTTGGGAAAGTGGGCAAAAGTCCCGAATTTGGTCCAAAGTCACACCCAGGTTCGAGTCCCACAAGTCCCGCCGCGTTCCACCAGGGTTCCGGGGTGCCTACAATGTCCACAACTTACCCAGCAAAGGCGCACTGTGATTGGGAAGAAAAGTTGGGAAAGTGGGCAAAAGTCCCGAATTTGATCCAAAATTATGCCCGGGTTGGAGTACCACGAGTCCGGCCGCGTTCCACCGGTGTCCCGGGGGTGCCTGGCATGTCCACAACTTACCCAGCAAAGGCGCACTGTGATTGGGAAGAAAAGTTGGGAAAGTGGGCAAAAGTCCCGAATTTGATCCAAAATTATGCCCGGGTTGGAGTACCACGAGTCCGGCCGCGTTCCACCGGTGTCCCGGGGGTGCCTGGCATGTCCACAACTTACCCAGCAAAGGCGCACTGTGATTGGGAAGAAAAGTTGGGAAAGTGGGCAAAAGTCCCGAATTTGATCCAATATTATGCCCGGGTTGGAGTACCACGAGTCCGGCCGCGTTCCACCGGTGTCCCGGGGGTGCCTGCCATGTCCACAACTTACCCAGCAAAGGCGCACTGTGATTCGGAAGAAAAGTTGGGAAAGTGGGGAAAAAAAGGACCGGGAAATATCCAAAATTATGCCCGGGTTGGAGTACCACGAGTCCGGCCGCGTTCCACCGGTGTCCCGGGGGTGCCTGGCACGTCCACAACTTACCCAGCAAAGGCGCACTGTCAGTGGGGAAGACCAAACATGTCTCGGATTTTTTCCAAGTACCTTAACGAGAGAGGCTAAAAAGCACCTGTTTTTACCTTCTCTCGTTGTTGTACTTAGAAAAAAAACGAGAAAATAAAAAATCTGGGTTTTTTTCTAAGTACCTTAACGAGAGAGGCTAAAAAAAACCATTTTTTACCTTCTCTCGTTGTTGTACTTAGAAAAAAAACGAGAAAAAAAATTTTCCCCATTCATTTCAATGGGAGTTCATTTTTTTTTTGGGATTTTTTCTAAGTACCTTAACGAGAGAGGCTTAATTTTTCACCTACTTTTTACCTTCTCTCGATTTTTCGTTTTTTACCTGGTCGACCAAAACACCTCCATCTCGTTACTATGTGCACCATGTCTGACAGGCTGAAATCACAGGGAACGCGTCCGAGTCAAAGTGAGCTATTTTCGGACACAAATATGGTGTTTTTCCCCTCTATCCTCTGGTTCTTTTTTCAAACTGATCTTCCAGCATCTGAGCGACAGGGGCTCATGCAGACACCTGTGTCCGCCCGAGGGGCGCCTTCCCGGACACATATATGGTGCTTCCCCCCTCTTTACCCCGGTCCTTTTTCAAACTGATCTTCCAGCATCTGAGCGACAGGGGCTCATGCAGACACCTGTGTCCGCCCGAGGGGCGCCTTCCCGGACACATATATGGTGCTTTCCCCCTCTTTACCCCGGTCCTTTTTCAAACTGATCTTCCAGCATCTGAGCGACAGGGGCTCATGCAGACACCTGTGTCCGCCCGAGGGGCGCCTTCCCGGACACATATATGGTGCTTTCCCCCTCTTTACCCCGGTCCTTTTTCAAACTGCTCTTCCAGCTTCTGAGCGACAGGGGCTCATGCAGACACCTGTGTCCGCCTAAGGGGCGCTATCTCGGACACATTTTCAACTTTTCCCGCATGAATGAAATCCTGGAACTGATTCCACCCAGGTACTTAGGACTTCCAGGGCTTGAGCGACAGGGGCTCTGTCCGGAGCGTGTGTCCGCCTAGGGGGCGCTGTCCCGGACACATTTTCAACTTTTCCCGCATGGATGAAATCCTG
>NW_027316592.1:327500-332122 GCF_033978685.3 Nerophis lumbriciformis | reverse complement strand
TGTGGGACTCGAACCTGGGTGTGATTTTGGACCAAATTCGGGACTTTTGCCCACTTTCCCAACTTTTCTTCCCACTCACAGTGCACCTTTGCTGGGTGCGTCGTGGACATGCCAGGCACCCCCGGAACCCTGGTGGAACGCGGCGGGACTTGTGGGACTCGAACCTGGGTGTGATTTTGGACCAAATTCGGGACTTTTGCCCACTTTCCCAACTTTTCTTCCCACTCACAGTGCACCTTTGCTGGGTAAGTTGTGGACATGCCAGGCACCCCCGGAACCCTGGTGGAACGCGGCGGGACTTGTGGGACTCGAACCTGGGTGTGATTTTGGACCAAATTCGGGACTTTTGCCCACTTTCCCAACTTTTCTTCCCACTCACAGTGCACCTTTGCTGGGTAAGTTGTGGACATGCCAGGCACCCCCGGAACCCTGGTGGAACGCGACGGGACTTGTGGGACTCGAACCTGGGTGTGATTTTGGACCAAATTCGGGACTTTTGCCCACTTTCCCAACTTTTCTTCCCAATCACAGTGCGCCTTTGCTGGGTGCGTTGTGGACATTGTAGGCACCCCGGAACCCTGGTGGAACGCGGCGGGACTTGTGGGACTCGAACCTGGGTGTGATTTTGGACCAAATTCGGGACTTTTGCCCACTTTCCCAACTTTTCTTCCCAATCACAGTGCGCCTTTGCTGGGTGCGTTGTGGACATTGTAGGCACCCCGGAACCCTGGTGGAACGTGGCGGGACTTGTGGGACTCGAACCTGGGTGTGATTTTGGACCAAATTCGGGACTTTTGCCCACTTTCCCAACTTTTCTTCCCAATCACAGTGCGCCTTTGCTGGGTAAGTTGTGGACATTGTAGGCACCCCGGAACCCTGGTGGAACGCGGCGGGACTTGTGGGACTCGAACCTGGGTGTGATTTTGGACCAAATTCGGGACTTTTGCCCACTTTCCCAACTTTTCTTCCCAATCACAGTGCGCCTTTGCTGGGTGCGTCGTGGACATTGTAGGCACCCCGGAACCCTGGTGGAACGCGGCGGGACTTGTGGGACTCGAACCTGGGTGTGATTTTGGACCAAATTCGGGACTTTTGCCCACTTTCCCAACTTTTCTTCCCAGTCACAGTGCGCCTTTGCTGGGTGCGTTGTGGACATTGTAGGCACCCCGGAACCCTGGTGGAACGCGGCGGGACTTGTGGGACTCGAACCTGGGTGTGATTTTGGACCAAATTCGGGACTTTTGCCCACTTTCCCAACTTTTCTTCCCAATCACAGTGCGCCTTTGCTGGGTGCGTTGTGGACATTGTAGGCACCCCGAGACACTGGTGGAACGCGGCGGGACTTGTGGGACTCGAACCTGGGTGTGATTTTGGACCAAATTCGGGACTTTTGCCCACTTTCCCAACTTTTCTTCCCAATCACAGTGCGCCTTTGCTGGGTAAGTTGTGGACATTGTAGGCACCCCGAGACACTGGTGGAACGCGGCGGGACTTGTGGGACTCGAACCTGGGTGTGATTTTGGACCAAATTCGGGACTTTTGCCCACTTTCCCAACTTTTCTTCCCAATCACAGTGCGCCTTTGCTGGGTGCGTCGTGGACATTGTAGGCACCCCGGAACCCTGGTGGAACGCGGCGGGACTTGTGGGACTCGAACCTGGGTGTGATTTTGGACCAAATTCGGGACTTTTGCCCACTTTCCCAACTTTTCTTCCCAATCACAGTGCGCCTTTGCTGGGTGCGTTGTGGACATTGTAGGCACCCCGGAACCCTGGTGGAACGCGGCGGGACTTGTGGGACTCGAACCTGGGTGTGATTTTGGACCAAATTCGGGACTTTTGCCCACTTTCCCAACTTTTCTTCCCAATCACAGTGCGCCTTTGCTGGGTGCGTTGTGGACATTGTAGGCACCCCGGAACCCTGGTGGAACGTGGCGGGACTTGTGGGACTCGAACCTGGGTGTGATTTTGGACCAAATTCGGGACTTTTGCCCACTTTCCCAACTTTTCTTCCCAATCACAGTGCGCCTTTGCTGGGTAAGTTGTGGACATTGTAGGCACCCCGGAACCCTGGTGGAACGCGGCGGGACTTGTGGGACTCGAACCTGGGTGTGATTTTGGACCAAATTCGGGACTTTTGCCCACTTTCCCAACTTTTCTTCCCAATCACAGTGCGCCTTTGCTGGGTGCGTCGTGGACATTGTAGGCACCCCGGAACCCTGGTGGAACGCGGCGGGACTTGTGGGACTCGAACCTGGGTGTGATTTTGGACCAAATTCGGGACTTTTGCCCACTTTCCCAACTTTTCTTCCCAGTCACAGTGCGCCTTTGCTGGGTGCGTTGTGGACATTGTAGGCACCCCGGAACCCTGGTGGAACGCGGCGGGACTTGTGGGACTCGAACCTGGGTGTGATTTTGGACCAAATTCGGGACTTTTGCCCACTTTCCCAACTTTTCTTCCCAATCACAGTGCGCCTTTGCTGGGTGCGTTGTGGACATTGTAGGCACCCCGAGACACTGGTGGAACGCGGCGGGACTTGTGGGACTCGAACCTGGGTGTGATTTTGGACCAAATTCGGGACTTTTGCCCACTTTCCCAACTTTTCTTCCCAATCACAGTGCGCCTTTGCTGGGTAAGTTGTGGACATTGTAGGCACCCCGAGACACTGGTGGAACGCGGCGGGACTTGTGGGACTCGAACCTGGGTGTGATTTTGGACCAAATTCGGGACTTTTGCCCACTTTCCCAACTTTTCTTCCCAATCACAGTGCGCCTTTGCTGGGTGCGTCGTGGACATTGTAGGCACCCCGGAACCCTGGTGGAACGCGGCGGGACTTGTGGGACTCGAACCTGGGTGTGATTTTGGACCAAATTCGGGACTTTTGCCCACTTTCCCAACTTTTCTTCCCAATCACAGTGCGCCTTTGCTGGGTGCGTTGTGGACATTGTAGGCACCCCGGAACCCTGGTGGAACGCGGCGGGACTTGTGGGACTCGAACCTGGGTGTGATTTTGGACCAAATTCGGGACTTTTGCCCACTTTCCCAACTTTTCTTCCCAATCACAGTGCGCCTTTGCTGGGTAAGTTGTGGACATTGTAGGCACCCCGGCACTCTGATGGAACGCGGCGGGACTTGCGGGACTCGAACCTGGGTGTGATTTAGGACCAAATTCGGGACTTTTGCCCACTTTCCCAACTTTTCTTGCCCACTCACAGTGCGCCTTTGCTGGGTGCGTTGTGGACATGTCAGGCACACTGGTGGAACGCGGCGGGACTTGTGGGACTCGAACCTGGGTGTGATTTTTGATCATTTCGTGGCCTTTTGCTATGCATGCCTTCTCCCCGCTAGTTTGATGTGTGCTGCTGCAAAAGTTCCAAGAGGGCGTTTTTGCCCCCCTCCAAACTCCCTCTCTTTGTTTATAGTGCATATTTTCTGCTGGATCTACTCTCTATTTACTCCAAGGAAAAAAACTAGCCGGTCGCGGCAAATTTTTACAATCGGTCGCCAAACTACGGCACGAGGGCCGAACGCGGTACGCCGGCGTCCAAGATACGGCCCGGGGATTTTTTTGATTTTTTGGGCTTTTTTTGATTTTTTTGGACATGTTGGGCATCCCAGGACTCGGGTGCGACTGCAGGACGTGTGGGGCTCTAACCTGGGTGTGGTTTTTGGTCATTTTTCCGGACTTTTGCCCACTTTTCCAACTTTTCTTCCCAATCACAGTGCGCCTTTGCTGGGTGCGTTTTGGGCATGTGGGGGGCACCTCGGACTCGGGTGGGACGCGGCGGGACTTGTGGCACTCGTACCTGGGTGTGATTTTTGATCATTTTGTGGACTTTTCCCCAGACACTCTCCACTTGTCTACCCCACTTCCCCTGTGACTTTGCTGGGGGGGGGGGCGTTTCCCCGCTGTCCTTTGTAGTGTAAGGGTTACTTTTCTTTTTTTTCTGTCTGAAAATAGGGCCCCAAAAGGCCTCACACTCCCCGGGAAGACCTGATGGACGCCTCGGCGTCACTGAAACAGGCCAATCTGTCTGAAAATATGGCCCACGAAAGGCCTCACATTCCCCGGGAAGACCTGATGGACGCCCCGGCGTCACCGAAATACGGCAAACTGTCTGAAAATAGGGGCTCCAAGGGTTCCCCACTCTTTCTGGCCCACAAAAGGCCTCTCATTCCCCGGGAACACCTGTAGGACTCCCCGGCGTCAAGGAAATACGCCAAACCGTCTGAAAATAGGGGCCCAAAAGAACTGGAAATAATGTGTTTAATTTGGGGGGTGATGTCTATAATTATGGGGGTGCATTGGAGGCGGGAGTCCACTGGAGGGCTCCACACCGTCTGAATATAGGGCCCCAAAAGGCCTGGAATTAATGTCTTTAATTTGGGGGGTGCATTTGCAGCGGGAGTCCACCGGAGGGCTCCATTTCCCCACTCTTTTGTTGACATATGGCCACAAAAGGCCTCTCATTCCCCGGGAAGACCTGATGGACGCCCCGGCGTCACCGAAATAAGCCAAACTGTCTGAAAATAGGGGCTCCAAGGGTTCCCCACTCTTTCTGGCCCACAAAAGGCCTCTCATTCCCCGGGAACACCTGTAGGACTCCCCGGCGTCAAGGAAAT
>NW_027316592.1:295000-315000 GCF_033978685.3 Nerophis lumbriciformis | reverse complement strand
GGGAAGCACCATATATGTGTCCGGGAAGGCGCCCCTCGGGCGGACACAGGTGTCTGCATGAGCCCCTGTCGCTCAGATGCTGGAAGATCAGTTTGAAAAAGGACCGGGGTAAAGAGGGGGGAAGCACCATATATGTGTCCGGGAAGGCGCCCCTCGGGCGGACACAGGTGTCTGCATGAGCCCCTGTCGCTCAGATGCTGGAAGATCAGTTTGAAAAAAGAACCAGAGGATAGAGGGGAAAAACACCATATTTGTGTCCGAAAATAGCTCACTTTGACTCGGACGCTTTCCCTGTGATTTCAGCCTGTCAGACATGGTGCACATAGTAACGAGATGGAGGTGTTTTGGTCGACCAGGTAAAAAACGAAAAATCGAGAGAAGGTAAAAAGTAGGTGAAAAATTAAGCCTCTCTCGTTAAGGTACTTAGAAAAAATCCCAAAAAAAAAATGAACTCCCATTGAAATGAATGGGGAAAAATTTTTTTCTCGTTTTTTTTCTAAGTACAACAACGAGAGAAGGTAAAAAATGGTTTTTTTTAGCCTCTCTCGTTAAGGTACTTAGAAAAAAACCCAGATTTTTTATTTTCTCGTTTTTTTTCTAAGTACAACAACGAGAGAAGGTAAAAACAGGTGCTTTTTAGCCTCTCTCGTTAAGGTACTTGGAAAAAATCCGAGACATGTTTGGTCTTCCCCACTGACAGTGCGCCTTTGCTGGGTAAGTTGTGGACGTGCCAGGCACCCCCGGGACACCGGTGGAACGCGGCCGGACTCGTGGTACTCCAACCCGGGCATAATTTTGGATATTTCCCGGTCCTTTTTTTCCCCACTTTCCCAACTTTTCTTCCCAATCACAGTGCGCCTTTGCTGGGTAAGTTGTGGACATGGCAGGCACCCCCGGGACACCGGTGGAACGCGGCCGGACTCGTGGTACTCCAACCCGGGCATAATATTGGATCAAATTCGGGACTTTTGCCCACTTTCCCAACTTTTCTTCCCAATCACAGTGCGCCTTTGCTGGGTAAGTTGTGGACATGCCAGGCACCCCCGGGACACCGGTGGAACGCGGCCGGACTCGTGGTACTCCAACCCGGGCATAATTTTGGATCAAATTCGGGACTTTTGCCCACTTTCCCAACTTTTCTTCCCAATCACAGTGCGCCTTTGCTGGGTAAGTTGTGGACATGCCAGGCACCCCCGGGACACCGGTGGAACGCGGCCGGACTCGTGGTACTCCAACCCGGGCATAATTTTGGATCAAATTCGGGACTTTTGCCCACTTTCCCAACTTTTCTTCCCAATCACAGTGCGCCTTTGCTGGGTGCGTCGTGGACATTGTAGGCACCCCGAGACACTGGTGGAACGCGGCGGGACTTGTGGGACTCGAACCTGGGTGTGATTTTGGACCAAATTCGGGACTTTTGCCCACTTTCCCAACTTTTCTTCCCAATCACAGTGCGCCTTTGCTGGGTAAGTTGTGGACATTGTAGGCACCCCGGCACTCTGATGGAACGCGGCGGGACTTGTGGGACTCGAACCTGGGTGTGATTTTGGACCAAATTCGGGACTTTTGCCCACTTTCCCAACTTTTCTTCCCAATCACAGTGCGCCTTTGCTGGGTGCGTTGTGGACATTGTAGGCACCCCGAGACACTGGTGGAACGCGGCGGGACTCGTGGTACTCCAACCCGGGCATAATTTTGGATCAAATTCGGGACTTTTGCCCACTTTCCCAACTTTTCTTCCCAATCACAGTGCGCCTTTGCTGGGTGCGTCGTGGACATTGTAGGCACCCCGAGACACTGGTGGAACGCGGCGGGACTTGTGGGACTCGAACCTGGGTGTGATTTTGGACCAAATTCGGGACTTTTGCCCACTTTCCCAACTTTTCTTCCCAATCACAGTGCGCCTTTGCTGGGTAAGTTGTGGACATTGTAGGCACCCCGGCACTCTGATGGAACGCGGCGGGACTTGTGGGACTCGAACCTGGGTGTGATTTTGGACCAAATTCGGGACTTTTGCCCACTTTCCCAACTTTTCTTCCCAATCACAGTGCGCCTTTGCTGGGTGCGTTGTGGACATTGTAGGCACCCCGAGACACTGGTGGAACGCGGCGGGACTTGTGGGACTCGAACCTGGGTGTGATTTTGGACCAAATTCGGGACTTTTGCCCACTTTCCCAACTTTTCTTCCCAATCACAGTGCGCCTTTGCTGGGTGCGTTGTGGACATTGTAGGCGCCCCGGAACCCTGGTGGAACGCGGCGGGACTTGTGGGACTCGAACCTGGGTGTGATTTTGGACCAAATTCGGGACTTTTGCCCACTTTCCCAACTTTTCTTCCCAATCACAGTGCGCCTTTGCTGGGTAAGTTGTGGACATTGTAGGCACCCCGGAACCCTGGTGGAACGCGGCGGGACTTGTGGGACTCGAACCTGGGTGTGATTTTGGACCAAATTCGGGACTTTTGCCCACTTTCCCAACTTTTCTTCCCAATCACAGTGCGCCTTTGCTGGGTGCGTTGTGGACATTGTAGGCACCCCGAGACACTGGTGGAACGCGGCGGGACTTGTGGGACTCGAACCTGGGTGTGATTTTGGACCAAATTCGGGACTTTTGCCCACTTTCCCAACTTTTCTTCCCAATCACAGTGCGCCTTTGCTGGGTAAGTCGTGGACATTGTAGGCACCCCGGAACCCTGGTGGAACGCGGCGGGCCTTGTGGGACTCGAACCTGGGTGTGATTTTGGACCAAATTCGGGACTTTTGCCCACTTTCCCAACTTTTCTTCCCAATCACAGTGCGCCTTTGCTGGGTGCGTTGTGGACATTGTAGGCACCCCGAGACACTGGTGGAACGCGGCGGGACTTGTGGGACTCGAACCTGGGTGTGATTTTGGACCAAATTCGGGACTTTTGCCCACTTTCCCAACTTTTCTTCCCAATCACAGTGCGCCTTTGCTGGGTAAGTCGTGGACATTGTAGGCACCCCGGAACCCTGGTGGAACGCGGCCTGGGTGTGATTTTGGACCAAATTCGGGACTTTTGCCCACTTTCCCAACTTTTCTTCCCAATCACAGTGCGCCTTTGCTGGGTGCGTTGTGGACATTGTAGGCACCCCGGAACCCTGGTGGAACGCGGCGGGACTTGTGGGACTCGAACCTGGGTGTGATTTTGGACCAAATTCGGGACTTTTGCCCACTTTCCCAACTTTTCTTCCCAATCACAGTGCGCCTTTGCTGGGTGCGTTGTGGACATTGTAGGCACCCCGAGACACTGGTGGAACGCGGCGGGACTTGTGGGACTCGAACCTGGGTGTGATTTTGGACCAAATTCGGGACTTTTGCCCACTTTCACAACTTTTCTTCCCAATCACAGTGCGCCTTTGCTGGGTGCGTTGTGGACATTGTAGGCACCCCGGAACCCTGGTGGAACGCGGCGGGACTTGTGGGACTCGAACCTGGGTGTGATTTTGGACCAAATTCGGGACTTTTGCCCACTTTCCCAACTTTTCTTCCCAATCACAGTGCGCCTTTGCTGGGTGCGTTGTGGACATTGTAGGCACCCCGAGACACTGGTGGAACGCGGCGGGACTTGTGGGACTCGAACCTGGGTGTGATTTTGGACCAAATTCGGGACTTTTGCCCACTTTCCCAACTTTTCTTCCCAATCACAGTGCGCCTTTGCTGGGTAAGTCGTGGACATTGTAGGCACCCCGGAACCCTGGTGGAACGCGGCGGGCCTTGTGGGACTCGAACCTGGGTGTGATTTTGGACCAAATTCGGGACTTTTGCCCACTTTCCCAACTTTTCTTCCCAATCACAGTGCGCCTTTGCTGGGTGCGTTGTGGACATTGTAGGCACCCCGAGACACTGGTGGAACGCGGCGGGACTTGTGGGACTCGAACCTGGGTGTGATTTTGGACCAAATTCGGGACTTTTGCCCACTTTCACAACTTTTCTTCCCAATCACAGTGCGCCTTTGCTGGGTGCGTTGTGGACATTGTAGGCACCCCGGAACCCTGGTGGAACGCGGCGGGACTTGTGGGACTCGAACCTGGGTGTGATTTTGGACCAAATTCGGGACTTTTGCCCACTTTCCCAACTTTTCTTCCCAATCACAGTGCGCCTTTGCTGGGTGCGTTGTGGACATTGTAGGCACCCCGAGACACTGGTGGAACGCGGCGGGACTTGTGGGACTCGAACCTGGGTGTGATTTTGGACCAAATTCGGGACTTTTGCCCACTTTCACAACTTTTCTTCCCAATCACAGTGCGCCTTTGCTGGGTGCGTTGTGGACATTGTAGGCGCCCCGGAACCCTGGTGGAACGCGGCGGGACTTGTGGGACTCGAACCTGGGTGTGATTTTGGACCAAATTCGGGACTTTTGCCCACTTTCCCAACTTTTCTTCCCAATCACAGTGCGCCTTTGCTGGGTAAGTTGTGGACATTGTAGGCACCCCGGAACCCTGGTGGAACGCGGCGGGACTTGTGGGACTCGAACCTGGGTGTGATTTTGGACCAAATTCGGGACTTTTGCCCACTTTCCCAACTTTTCTTCCCAATCACAGTGCGCCTTTGCTGGGTGCGTTGTGGACATTGTAGGCACCCCGAGACACTGGTGGAACGCGGCGGGACTTGTGGGACTCGAACCTGGGTGTGATTTTGGACCAAATTCGGGACTTTTGCCCACTTTCCCAACTTTTCTTCCCAATCACAGTGCGCCTTTGCTGGGTAAGTCGTGGACATTGTAGGCACCCCGGAACCCTGGTGGAACGCGGCGGGCCTTGTGGGACTCGAACCTGGGTGTGATTTTGGACCAAATTCGGGACTTTTGCCCACTTTCCCAACTTTTCTTCCCAATCACAGTGCGCCTTTGCTGGGTGCGTTGTGGACATTGTAGGCACCCCGAGACACTGGTGGAACGCGGCGGGACTTGTGGGACTCGAACCTGGGTGTGATTTTGGACCAAATTCGGGACTTTTGCCCACTTTCCCAACTTTTCTTCCCAATCACAGTGCGCCTTTGCTGGGTAAGTCGTGGACATTGTAGGCACCCCGGAACCCTGGTGGAACGCGGCCTGGGTGTGATTTTGGACCAAATTCGGGACTTTTGCCCACTTTCCCAACTTTTCTTCCCAATCACAGTGCGCCTTTGCTGGGTGCGTTGTGGACATTGTAGGCACCCCGGAACCCTGGTGGAACGCGGCGGGACTTGTGGGACTCGAACCTGGGTGTGATTTTGGACCAAATTCGGGACTTTTGCCCACTTTCCCAACTTTTCTTCCCAATCACAGTGCGCCTTTGCTGGGTGCGTTGTGGACATTGTAGGCACCCCGAGACACTGGTGGAACGCGGCGGGACTTGTGGGACTCGAACCTGGGTGTGATTTTGGACCAAATTCGGGACTTTTGCCCACTTTCACAACTTTTCTTCCCAATCACAGTGCGCCTTTGCTGGGTGCGTTGTGGACATTGTAGGCACCCCGAGACACTGGTGGAACGCGGCGGGACTTGTGGGACTCGAACCTGGGTGTGATTTTGGACCAAATTCGGGACTTTTGCCCACTTTCACAACTTTTCTTCCCAATCACAGTGCGCCTTTGCTGGGTGCGTTGTGGACATTGTAGGCACCCCGGAACCCTGGTGGAACGCGGCGGGACTTGTGGGACTCGAACCTGGGTGTGATTTTGGACCAAATTCGGGACTTTTGCCCACTTTCCCAACTTTTCTTCCCAATCACAGTGCGCCTTTGCTGGGTGCGTTGTGGACATTGTAGGCACCCCGAGACACTGGTGGAACGCGGCGGGACTTGTGGGACTCGAACCTGGGTGTGATTTTGGACCAAATTCGGGACTTTTGCCCACTTTCACAACTTTTCTTCCCAATCACAGTGCGCCTTTGCTGGGTAAGTTGTGGACATTGTAGGCACCCCGGAACCCTGGTGGAACGCGGCGGGACTTGTGGGACTCGAACCTGGGTGTGATTTTGGACCAAATTCGGGACTTTTGCCCACTTTCCCAACTTTTCTTCCCAATCACAGTGCGCCTTTGCTGGGTAAGTTGTGGACATTGTAGGCACCCCGAGACACTGGTGGAACGCGGCGGGACTTGTGGGACTCGAACCTGGGTGTGATTTTGGACCAAATTCGGGACTTTTGCCCACTTTCCCAACTTTTCTTCCCAATCACAGTGCGCCTTTGCTGGGTAAGTCGTGGACATTGTAGGCACCCCGGAACCCTGGTGGAACGCGGCGGGCCTTGTGGGACTCGAACCTGGGTGTGATTTTGGACCAAATTCGGGACTTTTGCCCACTTTCCCAACTTTTCTTCCCAATCACAGTGCGCCTTTGCTGGGTGCGTTGTGGACATTGTAGGCACCCCGAGACACTGGTGGAACGCGGCGGGACTTGTGGGACTCGAACCTGGGTGTGATTTTGGACCAAATTCGGGACTTTTGCCCACTTTCCCAACTTTTCTTCCCAATCACAGTGCGCCTTTGCTGGGTGCGTTGTGGACATTGTAGGCACCCCGGAACCCTGGTGGAACGCGGCGGGACTTGTGGGACTCGAACCTGGGTGTGATTTTGGACCAAATTCGGGACTTTTGCCCACTTTCCCAACTTTTCTTCCCAATCACAGTGCGCCTTTGCTGGGTGCGTTGTGGACATTGTAGGCACCCCGAGACACTGGTGGAACGCGGCGGGACTTGTGGGACTCGAACCTGGGTGTGATTTTGGACCAAATTCGGGACTTTTGCCCACTTTCACAACTTTTCTTCCCAATCACAGTGCGCCTTTGCTGGGTGCGTTGTGGACATTGTAGGCACCCCGGAACCCTGGTGGAACGCGGCGGGACTTGTGGGACTCGAACCTGGGTGTGATTTTGGATAAAATTCGGGACTTTTGCCCACTTTCCCAACTTTTCTTCCCAATCACAGTGCACCTTTGCTGGGTAAGTTGTGGACATGCCAGGCACCCCCGGGACACCGGTGGAACGCGGCGGGACTTGTGGGACTCGAACCTGGGTGTGATTTTTGATCATTTCGTGGCCTTTTGCTATGCATGCCTTCTCCCCGCTAGTTTGATGTGTGCTGCTGCAAAAGTTCCAAGAGGGCGTTTTTGCCCCCCCCTCCAAACTCCCTCTCTTTGTTTATAGTGCATATTTTCTGCTGGATCTACTCTCTATTTACTCCAAGGAAAAAAACTAGCCGGTCGCGGCAAATTTTTACAATCGGTCGCCAAACTACGGCACGAGGGCCGAACGCGGTACGCCGGCGTCCAAGATACGGCCCGGGGATTTTTTTGATTTTTTGGGCTTTTTTTGATTTTTTTGGACATGTTGGGCATCCCAGGACTCGGGTGCGACTGCAGGACGTGTGGGGCTCTAACCTGGGTGTGGTTTTTGGTCATTTTTCCGGACTTTTGCCCACTTTTCCAACTTTTCTTCCCAATCACAGTGCGCCTTTGCTGGGTGCGTTTTGGGCATGTGGGGGGCACCTCGGACTCGGGTGGGACGCGGCGGGACTTGTGGCACTCGTACCTGGGTGTGATTTTTGATCATTTTGTGGACTTTTCCCCAGACACTCTCCACTTGTCTACCCCACTTCCCCTGTGACTTTGCTGGGGGGGGGGCGTTTCCCCGCTGTCCTTTGTAGTGTAAGGGTTACTTTTCTTTTTTTTCTGTCTGAAAATAGGGCCCCAAAAGGCCTCACACTCCCCGGGAAGACCTGATGGACGCCTCGGCGTCACTGAAACAGGCCAATCTGTCTGAAAATATGGCCCACGAAAGGCCTCACATTCCCCGGGAAGACCTGATGGACGCCCCGGCGTCACCGAAATACGGCAAACTGTCTGAAAATAGGGGCTCCAAGGGTTCCCCACTCTTTCTGGCCCACAAAAGGCCTCTCATTCCCCGGGAACACCTGTAGGACTCCCCGGCGTCAAGGAAATACGCCAAACCGTCTGAAAATAGGGGCCCAAAAGAACTGGAAATGATGTGTTTAATTTGGGGGGTGATGTCTATAATTATGGGGGTGCATTGGAGGCGGGAGTCCACTGGAGGGCTCCACACCGTCTGAATATAGGGCCCCAAAAGGCCTGGAATTAATGTATTTAATTTGGGGGGTGCATTTGCAGCGGGAGTCCACCGGAGGGCTCCATTTCCCCACTCTTTTGTTGACATATGGCCACAAAAGGCCTCTCATTCCCCGGGAAGACCTGATGGACGCCCCGGCGTCACCGAAATAAGCCAAACTGTCTGAAAATAGGGGCTCCAAGGGTTCCCCACTCTTTCTGGCCCACAAAAGGCCTCTCATTCCCCGGGAACACCTGTAGGACTCCCCGGCGTCAAGGAAATCCGCCAAACTGTCTGAAAATAGGGCCCCAAAAGAACTGGAAATGATGCCTTTAATTTGGGGGGTGATGTCTTTAATTTGGGGGGTGCATTGGAGGCGGGAGTCCACTGGAGGGCTACACACCGTCTGAATATAGGGCCCCAAAAGGCCTGGAATTAATGTATTTAATTTGGGGGGTGCATTTGCAGCGGGAGTCCACCGGAGGGCTCCATTTCCCCACTCTTTTGTTGACATATGGCCACAAAAGGCCTCTCATTCCCCGGGAAGACCTGATGGACGCCCCGGCGTCACCGAAATAAGCCAAACTGTCTGAAAATAGGGGCTCCAAGGGTCCCCCACTCTTTCTGGCCCACAAAAGGCCTCTCATTCCCCGGGAACACCAAAAGAACTGGAAATAATGTGTTTAATTCAGGGTGCATTTGCAGCGAGTGTCCACCAGAGGGCTCCAATTCCCCAGCTATAGTCCTGGTACTCTAAAATGATGGCACTTAGTCAAATGTCCGCCTTTTTTTGATGACTTCCAACTAGGAGAGGGACTAATTTTGAGTTCCGGACCCGGGTGGAGAACCATAGCAGGTCGGCCTTCTTAAAGGGAAATGCTCCTAGGCACTTAGTCAAATTTCCGCCTTTTTTTTGGACTTCCAGCGAGGAGAGGGACTAATTTGGCGTTCCAGACCCAGGTGGAGAACCATAGCACGTCGGCCTTCTTTAAGGGACATCCTCCTAGGCACTTAGTCAAATTTACGCCTTTTTTTTGGACTTCCAGCGAGGAGAGGGACAATTTTGCTTTCCTGACCCAGGTGGAGAACCATAGCACGTCGGCCTTCTTAAAGGGACATCCTCCTAGGCACTTAGTCAAATTTACGCCTTTTTTTGGACTTCCAGCGAGGAGAGGGACAATTTTGCGTTCCTGACCCAGGTGGAGGACCATAGCACGTCGGCCTTCTTAAAGGGACATCCTCCTAGGCACTTAGTCAAATTTACACCTTTTTTTTGGACTTCCAGCGAGGAGAGGGACTAATTTTGCTTTCCGTACCCGGGTGGAGAACCATAGCAGGTCAGCCTTCTTAAAGGGACATCCTCCTAGGCACTTAGTCAAACTTACGCCTTTTTTTTGGACTTCCAGCGAGGAGAGGGACTAATTTTGCTTTCCGTACCCGGGTGGAGAACCATAGCAGGTCAGCCTTCTTAAAGGGACATCCTCCTAGGCACTTAGTCAAATTTACGCCTTTTTTTTGGACTTCCAGCGAGGAGAGGGACTAATTTTGCTTTCCGTACCCGGGTGGAGAACCATAGCAGGTCGGCCTTCTTAAAGGGAAATGCTCCTAGACACTTAGTCAAATTTACCAAACTTTTCTATAGAGCCCTGGTACTCTAAAATGATGACACATAGACAAAAAACCAAACTTTTCTATAGAGGCCTGGTACTCTAAAATGATGGCACTTAGTCAAATTTCCGCCTTTTTTTTGGACTTCCAGCGAGGAGAGGGACTAATTTTGCGTTCCTGACCCAGGTGGAGGACCATAGCACGTCGGCCTTCTTAAAGGGACATCCTCCTAGGCACTTAGTCAAATTTACACCTTTTTTTTGGACTTCCAGCGAGGAGAGGGACAATTTTGCGTTCCTGACCCAGGTGGAGGACCATAGCACGTCGGCCTTCTTAAAGGGACATCCTCCTAGGCACTTAGTCAAATTTACACCTTTTTTTTGTACTTCCAGCGAGGAGAGGGACAATTTTGCGTTCCTGACCCAGGTGGAGGACCATAGCACGTCGGCCTTCTTAAAGGGACATCCTCCTAGGCACTTAGTCAAATTTACACCTTTTTTTTGGACTTCCAGCGAGGAGAGGGACTAATTTGGCGTTCCGTACCCAGGTGGAGAACCATAGCAGGTCGGCCTTCTTAAAGGGACATCCTCCTAGGCACTTAGTCAAATTCACGCCTTTTTTTTGGACTTCCAGCGAGGAGAGGGACTAATTTGGCGTTCCAGACCCAGGTGGAGAACCATAGCAGGTCGGCCTTCTTAAAGGGACATGCCCCTAGACACTTAGTCAAATTTACGCCTGAAAATAGGGCCCCAAAAGAACTGGAAATAATGTCTTTAATTCAGGGTGCATTTGCAGCGAGTGTCCACCAGAGGGCTCCAATTCCCCCACTATAGTCCTGGTACTCTAAAATGATGGCACTTAGTCAAATTTCCGCCTTTTTTTGGACTTCCAGCGAGGAGAGGGACAATTTTGCGTTCCTGACCCAGGTGGAGGACCATAGCACGTCGGCCTTCTTAAAGGGACATCCTCCTAGGCACTTAGTCAAATTTACACCTTTTTTTTGGACTTCCAGCGAGGAGAGGGACTAATTTTGCTTTCCGTACCCGGGTGGAGAACCATAGCAGGTCAGCCTTCTTAAAGGGACATCCTCCTAGGCACTTAGTCAAACTTACGCCTTTTTTTTGGACTTCCAGCGAGGAGAGGGACTAATTTTGCTTTCCGTACCCGGGTGGAGAACCATAGCAGGTCAGCCTTCTTAAAGGGACATCCTCCTAGGCACTTAGTCAAATTTACGCCTTTTTTTTGGACTTCCAGCGAGGAGAGGGACAATTTTGCTTTCCTGACCCAGGTGGAGAACCATAGCACGTCGGCCTTCTTAAAGGGACATCCTCCTAGGCACTTAGTCAAATTCACGCCTTTTTTTTGGACTTCCAGCGAGGAGAGGGACAATTTTGCTTTCCTGACCCAGGTGGAGAACCATAGCACGTCGGCCTTCTTAAAGGGAAATGCTCCTAGGCACTTAGTCAAATTCACGCCTTTTTTTTGGACTTCCAGCGAGGAGAGGGACAATTTTGCTTTCCTGACCCAGGTGGAGAACCATAGCACGTCGGCCTTCTTAAAGGGAAATGCTCCTAGGCACTTAGTCAAATTCACGCCTTTTTTTTGGACTTCCAGCGAGGAGAGGGACAATTTTGCTTTCCTGACCCAGGTGGAGAACCATAGCACGTCGGCCTTCTTAAAGGGAAATGCTCCTAGGCACTTAGTCAAATTCACGCCTTTTTTTTGGACTTCCAGCGAGGAGAGGGACTAATTTGGCGTTCCAGACCCAGGTGGAGAACCATAGCACGTCGGCCTTCTTAAAGGGAAATGCTCCTAGACACTTAGTCAAATTCACGCCTTTTTTTTGGACTTCCAGCTAGGAGAGGGACTAATTTGGTGTTCCGTACCCAGGTAGAGAACCAAGGCACGTCGGCCTTCTTAAGGGGACATCCTCCTAGACACTTAGTCAAATTCACGCCTTTTTTTTTGGACTTCCAGCTAGGAGAGGGACTAATTTGGCGTTCCAGACCCAGGTGGAGAACCATAGCACGTCGGCCTTCTTAAAGGGAAATGCTCCTAGGCACTTAGTCAAATTCACGCCTTTTTTTTGGACTTCCAGCGAGGAGAGGGACTAATTTGGCGTTCCAGACCCAGGTGGAGAACCATAGCAGGTCGGCCTTCTTAAAGGGACATGCCCCTAGACACTTAGTCAAATTTACGCCTGAAAATAGGGCCCCAAAAGAACTGGAAATAATGTCTTTAATTCAGGGTGCATTTGCAGCGAGTGTCCACCAGAGGGCTCCAATTCCCCCACTATAGTCCTGGTACTCTAAAATGATGGCACTTAGTCAAATTTCCGCCTTTTTTTGATGACTTCCAACTAGGAGAGGGACTAATTTTGAGTTCCGGACCCGGGTGGAGAACCATAGCACGTCGGCCTTCTTAAAGGGACATCCTCCTAGGCACTTAGTCAAATTTCCGCCTTTTTTTTGGACTTCCAGCGAGGAGAGGGACTAATTTGGCGTTCCAGACCCAGGTGGAGAACCATAGCACGTCGGCCTTCTTTAAGGGACATCCTCCTAGGCACTTAGTCAAATTTACGCCTTTTTTTTGGACTTCCAGCGAGGAGAGGGACAATTTTGCTTTCCTGACCCAGGTGGAGAACCATAGCACGTCGGCCTTCTTAAAGGGACATCCTCCTAGGCACTTAGTCAAATTTCCGCCTTTTTTTTGGACTTCCAGCGAGGAGAGGGACAATTTTGCTTTCCTGACCCAGGTGGAGAACCATAGCACGTCGGCCTTCTTAAAGGGACATCCTCCTAGGCACTTAGTCAAATTTACGCCTTTTTTTGGACTTCCAGCGAGGAGAGGGACAATTTTGCGTTCCTGACCCAGGTGGAGGACCATAGCACGTCGGCCTTCTTAAAGGGACATCCTCCTAGGCACTTAGTCAAATTTACACCTTTTTTTTGTACTTCCAGCGAGGAGAGGGACAATTTTGCGTTCCTGACCCAGGTGGAGGACCATAGCACGTCGGCCTTCTTAAAGGGACATCCTCCTAGGCACTTAGTCAAATTTACACCTTTTTTTTGGACTTCCAGCGAGGAGAGGGACAATTTTGCGTTCCTGACCCAGGTGGAGGACCATAGCACGTCGGCCTTCTTAAAGGGACATCCTCCTAGGCACTTAGTCAAATTTACACCTTTTTTTTGGACTTCCAGCGAGGAGAGGGACAATTTTGCGTTCCTGACCCAGGTGGAGGACCATAGCACGTCGGCCTTCTTAAAGGGACATCCTCCTAGGCACTTAGTCAAATTTACACCTTTTTTTTGGACTTCCAGCGAGGAGAGGGACTAATTTGGCGTTCCGTACCCAGGTGGAGAACCATAGCAGGTCGGCCTTCTTAAAGGGACATCCTCCTAGGCACTTAGTCAAATTCACGCCTTTTTTTTGGACTTCCAGCGAGGAGAGGGACTAATTTGGCGTTCCAGACCCAGGTGGAGAACCATAGCAGGTCGGCCTTCTTAAAGGGACATGCCCCTAGACACTTAGTCAAATTTACGCCTGAAAATAGGGCCCCAAAAGAACTGGAAATAATGTCTTTAATTCAGGGTGCATTTGCAGCGAGTGTCCACCAGAGGGCTCCAATTCCCCCACTATAGTCCTGGTACTCTAAAATGATGGCACTTAGTCAAATTTCCGCCTTTTTTTGATGACTTCCAACTAGGAGAGGGACTAATTTTGAGTTCCGGACCCGGGTGGAGAACCATAGCACGTCGGCCTTCTTAAAGGGACATCCTCCTAGGCACTTAGTCAAATTTACGCCTTTTTTTTGGACTTCCAGCGAGGAGAGGGACTAATTTGGCGTTCCAGACCCAGGTGGAGAACCATAGCACGTCGGCCTTCTTAAAGGGACATCCTCCTAGGCACTTAGTCAAATTTACGCCTTTTTTTTGGACTTCCAGCGAGGAGAGGGACAATTTTGCTTTCCTGACCCAGGTGGAGAACCATAGCACGTCGGCCTTCTTAAAGGGAAATGCTCCTAGGCACTTAGTCAAATTCACGCCTTTTTTTTTTTGGACTTCCAGCGAGGAGAGGGACTAATTTTGCTTTCCGTACCCGGGTGGAGAACCATAGCACGTCGGCCTTCTTAAAGGGACATCCTCCTAGGCACTTAGTCAAATTCACGCCTTTTTTTTGGACTTCCAGCGAGGAGAGGGACTAATTTGGCGTTCCAGACCCAGGTGGAGAACCATAGCAGGTCGGCCTTCTTAAAGGGACATGCCCCTAGACACTTAGTCAAATTTACGCCTGAAAATAGGGCCCCAAAAGAACTGGAAATAATGTCTTTAATTCAGGGTGCATTTGCAGCGAGTGTCCACCAGAGGGCTCCAATTCCCCCACTATAGTCCTGGTACTCTAAAATGATGGCACTTAGTCAAATTTCCGCCTTTTTTTGATGACTTCCAACTAGGAGAGGGACTAATTTTGAGTTCCGGACCCGGGTGGAGAACCATAGCACGTCGGCCTTCTTAAAGGGACATCCTCCTAGGCACTTAGTCAAATTTCCGCCTTTTTTTTGGACTTCCAGCGAGGAGAGGGACTAATTTGGCGTTCCAGACCCAGGTGGAGAACCATAGCACGTCGGCCTTCTTTAAGGGACATCCTCCTAGGCACTTAGTCAAATTTACGCCTTTTTTTTGGACTTCCAGCGAGGAGAGGGACAATTTTGCTTTCCTGACCCAGGTGGAGAACCATAGCACGTCGGCCTTCTTAAAGGGACATCCTCCTAGGCACTTAGTCAAATTTCCGCCTTTTTTTTGGACTTCCAGCGAGGAGAGGGACTAATTTGGCGTTCCAGACCCAGGTGGAGAACCATAGCACGTCGGCCTTCTTTAAGGGACATCCTCCTAGGCACTTAGTCAAATTTACGCCTTTTTTTTGGACTTCCAGCGAGGAGAGGGACAATTTTGCTTTCCTGACCCAGGTGGAGAACCATAGCACGTCGGCCTTCTTAAAGGGACATCCTCCTAGGCACTTAGTCAAATTTACGCCTTTTTTTTGGACTTCCAGCGAGGAGAGGGACAATTTTGCTTTCCTGACCCAGGTGGAGAACCATAGCACGTCGGCCTTCTTAAAGGGAAATGCTCCTAGGCACTTAGTCAAATTCACGCCTTTTTTTTGGACTTCCAGCGAGGAGAGGGACAATTTTGCTTTCCTGACCCAGGTGGAGAACCATAGCACGTCGGCCTTCTTAAAGGGAAATGCTCCTAGGCACTTAGTCAAATTCACGCCTTTTTTTTGGACTTCCAGCGAGGAGAGGGACTAATTTGGCGTTCCAGACCCAGGTGGAGAACCATAGCACGTCGGCCTTCTTTAAGGGACATCCTCCTAGGCACTTAGTCAAATTCACGCCTTTTTTTTGGACTTCCAGCGAGGAGAGGGACAATTTTGCTTTCCTGACCCAGGTGGAGAACCATAGCACGTCGGCCTTCTTAAAGGGAAATGCTCCTAGGCACTTAGTCAAATTCACGCCTTTTTTTTGGACTTCCAGCGAGGAGAGGGACAATTTTGCTTTCCTGACCCAGGTGGAGAACCATAGCACGTCGGCCTTCTTAAAGGGAAATGCTCCTAGGCACTTAGTCAAATTCACGCCTTTTTTTTGGACTTCCAGCGAGGAGAGGGACTAATTTGGCGTTCCAGACCCAGGTGGAGAACCATAGCAGGTCGGCCTTCTTAAAGGGACATGCCCCTAGACACTTAGTCAAATTTACGCCTGAAAATAGGGCCCCAAAAGAACTGGAAATAATGTCTTTAATTCAGGGTGCATTTGCAGCGAGTGTCCACCAGAGGGCTCCAATTCCCCCACTATAGTCCTGGTACTCTAAAATGATGGCACTTAGTCAAATTTCCGCCTTTTTTTGATGACTTCCAACTAGGAGAGGGACTAATTTTGAGTTCCGGACCCGGGTGGAGAACCATAGCAGGTCGGCCTTCTTAAAGGGACATCCTCCTAGGCACTTAGTCAAATTTCCGCCTTTTTTTGACTACTTCCAGCGAGGAGAGGGACTAATTTGGCGTTCCTGACCCAGGTGGAGGACCATAGCACGTCGGCCTTCTTAAAGGGACATCCTCCTAGGCACTTAGTCAAATTTACACCTTTTTTTTGGACTTCCAGCGAGGAGAGGGACAATTTGGCGTTCCTGACCCAGGTGGAGAACCATAGCAGGTCGGCCTTCTTAAAGGGAAATGCTCCTAGACACTTAGTCAAATTTACACCTTTTTTTTTTGGACTTCCAGCGAGGAGAGGGACTAATTTTGCTTTCCTGACCCAGGTGGAGAACCATAGCACGTCGGCCTTCTTAAAGGGACATCCTCCTAGGCACTTAGTCAAATTCACGCCTTTTTTTTGGACTTCCAGCTAGGAGAGGGACTAATTTGGTGTTCCGTACCCAGGTAGAGAACCAAGGCACGTCGGCCTTCTTAAAGGGAAATGCTCCTAGACACTTAGTCAAATTCACGCCTTTTTTTTGGACTTCCAGCTAGGAGAGGGACTAATTTGGTGTTCCGTACCCAGGTAGAGAACCAAGGCACGTCGGCCTTCTTAAGGGGACATCCTCCTAGACACTTAGTCAAATTCACGCCTTTTTTTTTGGACTTCCAGCTAGGAGAGGGACAATTTTGCTTTTCTGACCCAGGTGGAGAACCATAGCACGTCGGCCTTCTTAAAGGGAAATGCTCCTAGGCACTTAGTCAAATTCACGCCTTTTTTTTGGACTTCCAGCGAGGAGAGGGACAATTTTGCTTTCCTGACCCAGGTGGAGAACCATAGCACGTCGGCCTTCTTAAAGGGAAATGCTCCTAGGCACTTAGTCAAATTCACGCCTTTTTTTTTGACTTCCAGCGAGGAGAGGGACAATTTTGCTTTCCTGACCCAGGTGGAGAACCATAGCACGTCGGCCTTCTTTAAGGGACATCCTCCTAGGCACTTAGTCAAATTCACGCCTTTTTTTTGGACTTCCAGCGAGGAGAGGGACAATTTTGCTTTCCTGACCCAGGTGGAGAACCATAGCACGTCGGCCTTCTTAAAGGGAAATGCTCCTAGGCACTTAGTCAAATTCACGCCTTTTTTTTGGACTTCCAGCGAGGAGAGGGACTAATTTGGCGTTCCAGACCCAGGTGGAGAACCATAGCACGTCGGCCTTCTTTAAGGGACATCCTCCTAGGCACTTAGTCAAATTCACGCCTTTTTTTTGGACTTCCAGCGAGGAGAGGGACAATTTTGCTTTCCTGACCCAGGTGGAGAACCATAGCACGTCGGCCTTCTTAAAGGGAAATGCTCCTAGGCACTTAGTCAAATTCACGCCTTTTTTTTGGACTTCCAGCGAGGAGAGGGACAATTTTGCTTTCCTGACCCAGGTGGAGAACCATAGCACGTCGGCCTTCTTAAAGGGAAATGCTCCTAGGCACTTAGTCAAATTCACGCCTTTTTTTTGGACTTCCAGCGAGGAGAGGGACTAATTTGGCGTTCCAGACCCAGGTGGAGAACCATAGCAGGTCGGCCTTCTTAAAGGGACATGCCCCTAGACACTTAGTCAAATTTACGCCTGAAAATAGGGCCCCAAAAGAACTGGAAATAATGTCTTTAATTCAGGGTGCATTTGCAGCGAGTGTCCACCAGAGGGCTCCAATTCCCCCACTATAGTCCTGGTACTCTAAAATGATGGCACTTAGTCAAATTTCCGCCTTTTTTTGATGACTTCCAACTAGGAGAGGGACTAATTTTGAGTTCCGGACCCGGGTGGAGAACCATAGCACGTCGGCCTTCTTAAAGGGACATCCTCCTAGGCACTTAGTCAAATTTCCGCCTTTTTTTGACTACTTCCAGCGAGGAGAGGGACTAATTTGGCGTTCCTGACCCAGGTGGAGGACCATAGCACGTCGGCCTTCTTAAAGGGACATCCTCCTAGGCACTTAGTCAAATTTACACCTTTTTTTTGGACTTCCAGCGAGGAGAGGGACAATTTGGCGTTCCTGACCCAGGTGGAGAACCATAGCAGGTCGGCCTTCTTAAAGGGAAATGCTCCTAGACACTTAGTCAAATTTACACCTTTTTTTTTTGGACTTCCAGCGAGGAGAGGGACTAATTTTGCTTTCCTGACCCAGGTGGAGAACCATAGCACGTCGGCCTTCTTAAAGGGACATCCTCCTAGGCACTTAGTCAAATTCACGCCTTTTTTTTGGACTTCCAGCTAGGAGAGGGACTAATTTGGTGTTCCGTACCCAGGTAGAGAACCAAGGCACGTCGGCCTTCTTAAAGGGAAATGCTCCTAGACACTTAGTCAAATTCACGCCTTTTTTTTGGACTTCCAGCTAGGAGAGGGACTAATTTGGTGTTCCGTACCCAGGTAGAGAACCAAGGCACGTCGGCCTTCTTAAGGGGACATCCTCCTAGACACTTAGTCAAATTCACGCCTTTTTTTTTGGACTTCCAGCTAGGAGAGGGACAATTTTGCTTTTCTGACCCAGGTGGAGAACCATAGCACGTCGGCCTTCTTAAAGGGAAATGCTCCTAGGCACTTAGTCAAATTCACGCCTTTTTTTTGGACTTCCAGCGAGGAGAGGGACAATTTTGCTTTCCTGACCCAGGTGGAGAACCATAGCACGTCGGCCTTCTTAAAGGGAAATGCTCCTAGGCACTTAGTCAAATTCACGCCTTTTTTTTTGACTTCCAGCGAGGAGAGGGACAATTTTGCTTTCCTGACCCAGGTGGAGAACCATAGCACGTCGGCCTTCTTTAAGGGACATCCTCCTAGGCACTTAGTCAAATTCACGCCTTTTTTTTGGACTTCCAGCGAGGAGAGGGACAATTTTGCTTTCCTGACCCAGGTGGAGAACCATAGCACGTCGGCCTTCTTAAAGGGAAATGCTCCTAGGCACTTAGTCAAATTCACGCCTTTTTTTTGGACTTCCAGCGAGGAGAGGGACTAATTTGGCGTTCCAGACCCAGGTGGAGAACCATAGCACGTCGGCCTTCTTTAAGGGACATCCTCCTAGGCACTTAGTCAAATTCACGCCTTTTTTTTGGACTTCCAGCGAGGAGAGGGACAATTTTGCTTTCCTGACCCAGGTGGAGAACCATAGCACGTCGGCCTTCTTAAAGGGAAATGCTCCTAGGCACTTAGTCAAATTCACGCCTTTTTTTTGGACTTCCAGCGAGGAGAGGGACAATTTTGCTTTCCTGACCCAGGTGGAGAACCATAGCACGTCGGCCTTCTTAAAGGGAAATGCTCCTAGGCACTTAGTCAAATTCACGCCTTTTTTTTGGACTTCCAGCGAGGAGAGGGACTAATTTGGCGTTCCAGACCCAGGTGGAGAACCATAGCAGGTCGGCCTTCTTAAAGGGACATGCCCCTAGACACTTAGTCAAATTTACGCCTGAAAATAGGGCCCCAAAAGAACTGGAAATAATGTCTTTAATTCAGGGTGCATTTGCAGCGAGTGTCCACCAGAGGGCTCCAATTCCCCCACTATAGTCCTGGTACTCTAAAATGATGGCACTTAGTCAAATTTCCGCCTTTTTTTGATGACTTCCAACTAGGAGAGGGACTAATTTTGAGTTCCGGACCCGGGTGGAGAACCATAGCACGTCGGCCTTCTTAAAGGGACATCCTCCTAGGCACTTAGTCAAATTTCCGCCTTTTTTTTGGACTTCCAGCGAGGAGAGGGACTAATTTGGCGTTCCAGACCCAGGTGGAGAACCATAGCACGTCGGCCTTCTTTAAGGGACATCCTCCTAGGCACTTAGTCAAATTTACGCCTTTTTTTTGGACTTCCAGCGAGGAGAGGGACAATTTTGCTTTCCTGACCCAGGTGGAGAACCATAGCACGTCGGCCTTCTTAAAGGGACATCCTCCTAGGCACTTAGTCAAATTTCCGCCTTTTTTTTGGACTTCCAGCGAGGAGAGGGACTAATTTGGCGTTCCAGACCCAGGTGGAGAACCATAGCACGTCGGCCTTCTTTAAGGGACATCCTCCTAGGCACTTAGTCAAATTTACGCCTTTTTTTTGGACTTCCAGCGAGGAGAGGGACAATTTTGCTTTCCTGACCCAGGTGGAGAACCATAGCACGTCGGCCTTCTTAAAGGGACATCCTCCTAGGCACTTAGTCAAATTCACGCCTTTTTTTTGGACTTCCAGCGAGGAGAGGGACAATTTTGCTTTCCTGACCCAGGTGGAGAACCATAGCACGTCGGCCTTCTTAAAGGGAAATGCTCCTAGGCACTTAGTCAAATTCACGCCTCTTAAGGGGACATCCTCCTAGACACTTAGTCAAATTCACGCCTTTTTTT
>NW_027316592.1:267500-282500 GCF_033978685.3 Nerophis lumbriciformis | reverse complement strand
CTAGGCGGACACACGCTCCGGACAGAGCCCCTGTCGCTCAAGCCCTGGAAGTCCTAAGTACCTGGGTGGAATCAGTTCCAGGATTTCATTCATGCGGGAAAAGTTGAAAATGTGTCCGAGACAGCGCCCCCTAGGCGGACACACGCTCCGGACAGAGCCCCTGTCGCTCAAGCCCTGGAAGCCCCAAGTACCTGGGTGGAATCAGTTCCAGGATTTCATCCATGCGGGAAAAGTTGAAAATGTGTCCGGGACAGCGCCCCCTAGGCGGACACACGCTCCGGACAGAGCCCCTGTCGCTCAAGCCCTGGAAGTCCTAAGTACCTGGGTGGAATCAGTTCCAGGATTTCATTCATGCGGGAAAAGTTGAAAATGTGTCCGAGACAGCGCCCCCTAGGCGGACACACGCTCCGGACAGAGCCCCTGTCGCTCAAGCCCTGGAAGCCCCAAGTACCTGGGTGGAATCAGTTCCAGGATTTCATTCATGCGGGAAAAGTTGAAAATGTGTCCGAGAAGGCGCCCCTTAGGCGGACACAGGTGTCTGCATGAGCCCCTGTCGCTCAGATGCTGGAAGAGCAGTTTGAAAAAGGACCGGGGTAAAGAGGGGGAAAGCACCATATATGTGTCCGGGAAGGCGCCCCTCGGGCGGACACAGGTGTCTGCATGAGCCCCTGTCGCTCAGATGCTGGAAGATCAGTTTGAAAAAGGACCGGGGTAAAGAGGGGGGAAGCACCATATATGTGTCCGGGAAGGCGCCCCTCGGGCGGACACAGGTGTCTGCATGAGCCCCTGTCGCTCAGATGCTGGAAGATCAGTTTGAAAAAGGACCGGGGTAAAGAGGGGGGAAGCACCATATATGTGTCCGGGAAGGCGCCCCTCGGGCGGACACAGGTGTCTGCATGAGCCCCTGTCGCTCAGATGCTGGAAGATCAGTTTGAAAAAGGACCGGGGTAAAGAGGGGGGAAGCACCATATATGTGTCCGGGAAGGCGCCCCTCGGGCGGACACAGGTGTCTGCATGAGCCCCTGTCGCTCAGATGCTGGAAGATCAGTTTGAAAAAAGAACCAGAGGATAGAGGGGAAAAACACCATATTTGTGTCCGAAAATAGCTCACTTTGACTCGGACGCGTTCCCTGTGATTTCAGCCTGTCAGACATGGTGCACATAGTAACGAGATGGAGGTGTTTTGGTCGACCAGGTAAAAAACGAAAAATCGAGAGAAGGTAAAAAGTAGGTGAAAAATTAAGCCTCTCTCGTTAAGGTACTTAGAAAAAATCCCAAAAAAAAAATGAACTCCCATTGAAATGAATGGGGAAAATTTTTTTTCTCGTTTTTTTTCTAAGTACAACAACGAGAGAAGGTAAAAAATGGTTTTTTTTAGCCTCTCTCGTTAAGGTACTTAGAAAAAAACCCAGATTTTTTATTTTCTCGTTTTTTTTCTAAGTACAACAACGAGAGAAGGTAAAAACAGGTGCTTTTTAGCCTCTCTCGTTAAGGTACTTGGAAAAAATCCGAGACATGTTTGGTCTTCCCCACTGACAGTGCGCCTTTGCTGGGTAAGTTGTGGACGTGCCAGGCACCCCCGGGACACCGGTGGAACGCGGCCGGACTCGTGGTACTCCAACCCGGGCATAATTTTGGATATTTCCCGGTCCTTTTTTTCCCCACTTTCCCAACTTTTCTTCTGAATCACAGTGCGCCTTTGCTGGGTAAGTTGTGGACATGGCAGGCACCCCCGGGACACCGGTGGAACGCGGCCGGACTCGTGGTACTCCAACCCGGGCATAATTTTGGATCAAATTCGGGACTTTTGCCCACTTTCCCAACTTTTCTTCCCAATCACAGTGCGCCTTTGCTGGGTAAGTTGTGGACATGCCAGGCACCCCCGGGACACCGGTGGAACGCGGCCGGACTCGTGGTACTCCAACCCGGGCATAATTTTGGATCAAATTCGGGACTTTTGCCCACTTTCCCAACTTTTCTTCCCAATCACAGTGCGCCTTTGCTGGGTAAGTTGTGGACATGCCAGGCACCCCCGGGACACCGGTGGAACGCGGCCGGACTCGTGGTACTCCAACCCGGGCATAATTTTGGATCAAATTCGGGACTTTTGCCCACTTTCCCAACTTTTCTTCCCAATCACAGTGCGCCTTTGCTGGGTAAGTTGTGGACATGCCAGGCACCCCCGGGACACCGGTGGAACGCGGCCGGACTCGTGGTACTCCAACCCGGGCATAATTTTGGATCAAATTCGGGACTTTTGCCCACTTTCCCAACTTTTCTTCCCAATCACAGTGCGCCTTTGCTGGGTAAGTTGTGGACATGCCAGGCACCCCCGGGACACCGGTGGAACGCGGCCGGACTCGTGGTACTCCAACCCGGGCATAATTTTGGATCAAATTCGGGACTTTTGCCCACTTTCCCAACTTTTCTTCCCAATCACAGTGCGCCTTTGCTGGGTGCGTTGTGGACATTGTAGGCACCCCGGAACCCTGGTGGAACGCGGCGGGACTTGTGGGACTCGAACCTGGGTGTGACTTTGGACCAAATTCGGGACTTTTGCCCACTTTCCCAACTTTTCTTCCCAATCACAGTGCGCCTTTGCTGGGTGCGTCGTGGACATTGTAGGCACCCCGAGACACTGGTGGAACGCGGCGGGACTTGTGGGACTCGAACCTGGGTGTGATTTTGGACCAAATTCGGGACTTTTGCCCACTTTCCCAACTTTTCTTCCCACTCACAGTGCGCCTTTGCTGGGTGCGTTGTGGACATTGTAGGCACCCCGGAACCCTGGTGGAACGCGGCGGGACTTGTGGGACTCGAACCTGGGTGTGATTTTGGACCAAATTCGGGACTTTTGCCCACTTTCCCAACTTTTCTTCCCAATCACAGTGCGCCTTTGCTGGGTGCGTTGTGGACATTGTAGGCACCCCGAGACACTGGTGGAACGCGGCGGGACTTGTGGGACTCGAACCTGGGTGTGATTTTGGACCAAATTCGGGACTTTTGCCCACTTTCCCAACTTTTCTTCCCAATCACAGTGCGCCTTTGCTGGGTGCGTCTTAGGCATTGTAGGCACCCCGGAACCCTGGTGGAACGCGGCGGGACTTGTGGGACTCGAACCTGGGTGTGATTTTGGACCAAATTCGGGACTTTTGCCCACTTTCCCAACTTTTCTTCCCAATCACAGTGCGCCTTTGCTGGGTGCGTCGTGGACATGTCAGGCACCCCGGAACCCTGGTGGAACGCGGCGGGACTTGTGGGACTCGAACCTGGGTGTGATTTTGGACCAAATTCGGGACTTTTGCCCACTTTTCTTCCCAATCACAGTGCGCCTTTGCTGGGTGTGTTGTGGACATTGTAGGCACCCCGGAACCCTGGTGGAACGCGGCGGGACTTGTGGGACTCGAACCTGGGTGTGATTTTGGACCAAATTCGGGACTTTTGCCCACTTTCCCAACTTTTCTTCCCAATCACAGTGCGCCTTTGCTGGGTGCGTCGTGGACATTGTAGGCACCCCGAGACACTGGTGGAACGCGGCGGGACTTGTGGGACTCGAACCCGGGTGTGATTTTGGACCAAATTCGGGACTTTTGCCCACTTTCCCAACTTTTCTTCCCAATCACAGTGCGCCTTTGCTGGGTGCGTCGTGGACATTGTAGGCACCCCGGAACCCTGGTGGAACGCGGCGGGACTTGTGGGACTCGAACCTGGGTGTGACTTTGGACCAAATTCGGGACTTTTGCCCACTTTCCCAACTTTTCTTCCCAATCACAGTGCGCCTTTGCTGGGTGCGTTGTGGACATTGTAGGCACCCCGGAACCCTGGTGGAACGCGGCGGGACTTGTGGGACTCGAACCTGGGTGTGATTTTGGACCAAATTCGGGACTTTTGCCCACTTTCCCAACTTTTCTTCCCAATCACAGTGCGCCTTTGCTGGGTGCGTTGTGGACATTGTAGGCACCCCGGAACCCTGGTGGAACGCGGCGGGACTTGTGGGACTCGAACCTGGGTGTGATTTTGGACCAAATTCGGGACTTTTGCCCACTTTCCCAACTTTTCTTCCCAATCACAGTGCGCCTTTGCTGGGTGCGTCTTAGGCATTGTAGGCACCCCGGAACACTGGTGGAACGCGGCGGGACTTGTGGGACTCGAACCTGGGTGTGATTTTGGACCAAATTCGGGACTTTTGCCCACTTTCCCAACTTTTCTTCCCAATCACAGTGCACCTTTGCTGGGTGCGTCGTGGACATGTCAGGCACCCCGGAACCCTGGTGGAACGCGGCGGGACTTGTGGGACTCGAACCTGGGTGTGATGCCTTTGCTGGGTGCGTTGTGGACATTGTAGGCACCCCGAGACACTGGTGGAACGCGGCGGGACTTGTGGGACTCGAACCTGGGTATAATTTTGGATAAAATTCGGGACTTTTGCCCACTTTCCCAACTTTTCTTCCCAATCACAGTGCGCCTTTGCTGGGTGCGTCGTGGACATGTCAGGCACCCCGGAACCCTGGTGGAACGCGGCGGGACTTGTGGGACTCGAACCTGGGTGTGATGCCTTTGCTGGGTGCGTTGTGGACATTGTAGGCACCCCGAGACACTGGTGGAACGCGGCGGGACTTGTGGGACTCGAACCTGGGTATAATTTTGGATAAAATTCGGGACTTTTGCCCACTTTCCCAACTTTTCTTCCCAATCACAGTGCGCCTTTGCTGGGTGCGTCGTGGACATGTCAGGCACCCCGGAACCCTGGTGGAACGCGGCGGGACTTGTGGGACTCGAACCTGGGTGTGATGCCTTTGCTGGGTGCGTTGTGGACATTGTAGGCACCCCGAGACACTGGTGGAACGCGGCGGGACTTGTGGGACTCGAACCTGGGTATAATTTTGGATAAAATTCGGGACTTTTGCCCACTTTCCCAACTTTTCTTCCCAATCACAGTGCGCCTTTGCTGGGTGCGTCGTGGACATGTCAGGCACCCCGGAACCCTGGTGGAACGCGGCGGGACTTGTGGGACTCGAACCTGGGTGTGATTTTGGATCATTTCGTGGCCTTTTGCTATGCATGCCTTCTCCCCGCTAGTTTGATGTGTGCTGCTGCAAAAGTTCCAAGAGGGCGTTTTTGCCCCCCTCCAAACCCCCTCTCTTTGTTTATAGTGCATATTTTCTGCTGGATCTACTCTCTATTTACTCCAAGGAAAAAAACTAGCCGGTCGCGGCAAATTTTTACAATCGGTCGCCAAACTACGGCACGAGGGCCGAACGCGGTACGCCGGCGTCCAAGATACGGCCCGGGGATTTTTTTGATTTTTTGGGCTTTTTTTGATTTTTTTGGACATGTTGGGCATCCCAGGACTCGGGTGCGACTGCAGGACGTGTGGGGCTCTAACCTGGGTGTGGTTTTTGGTCATTTTTCCGGACTTTTGCCCACTTTTCCAACTTTTCTTCCCCACTCACAGTGCGCCTTTGCTGGGTGCGTTTTGGGCATGCGGGGGGCACCTCGGACTCGGGTGGGACGCGGCGGGACTTGTGGCACTCGTACCTGGGTGTGATTTTTGATCATTTTGTGGACTTTTCCCCAGACACTCTCCACTTGTCTACCCCACTTCCCCTGTGACTTTGCTGGGGGGGGCGTTTCCCCGCTGTCCTTTGTAGTGTAAGGGTTACTTTTCTTTTTTTTCTGTCTGAAAATAGGGCCCCAAAAGGCCTCACACTCCCCGGGAAGACCTGATGGACGCCTCGGCGTCACTGAAACAGGCCAATCTGTCTGAAAATATGGCCCACGAAAGGCCTCACATTCCCCGGGAAGACCTGATGTACGCCCCGGCGTCACCGAAATACGGCAAACTGTCTGAAAATAGGGGCTCCAAGTGTTCCCCACTCTTTCTGGCCCACAAAAGGCCTCTCATTCCCCGGGAACACCTGTAGGACTCCCCGGCGTCAAGGAAATACGCCAAACTGTCTGAAAATAGGGCCCCAAAAGAACTGGAAATGATGCCTTTAATTTGGGGGGTGATGTCTTTAATTTGGGGGGTGCATTGGAGGCGGGAGTCCACTGGAGGGCTACACACCGTCTGAATATAGGGCCCCAAAAGGCCTGGAATTAATGTCTTTAATTTGGGGGGTGCATTTGCAGCGGGAGTCCACCGGAGGGCTCCATTTCCCCACTCTTTTGTTGACATATGGCCACAAAAGGCCTCTCATTCCCCGGGAAGACCTGATGGACGCCCCGGCGTCACCGAAATAAGCCAAACTGTCTGAAAATAGGGGCTCCAAGGGTTCCCCACTCTTTCTGGCCCACAAAAGGCCTCTCATTCCCCGGGAACACCAAAAGAACTGGAAATAATGTCTTTAATTCAGGGTGCATTTGCAGCGAGTGTCCACCAGAGGGCTCCAATTCCCCCACTATAGTCCTGGTACTCTAAAATGATGGCACTTAGTCAAATTTCCGCCTTTTTTTGATGACTTCCAGCACTTTTGCCCACTTTCCCAACTTTTCTTCCCAATCACAGTGCGCCTTTGCTGGGTAAGTTGTGGACATTGTAGGCACCCCGGCACTCTGATGGAACGCGGCGGGACTTGTGGGACTCGAACCTGGGTGTGATTTTGGACCAAATTCGGGACTTTTGCCCACTTTCCCAACTTTTCTTCCCAATCACAGTGCGCCTTTGCTGGGTGCGTTGTGGACATTGTAGGCACCCCGAGACACTGGTGGAACGCGGCGGGACTTGTGGGACTCGAACCTGGGTGTGATTTTGGACCAAATTCGGGACTTTTGCCCACTTTCCCAACTTTTCTTCCCAATCACAGTGCGCCTTTGCTGGGTGCGTTGTGGACATTGTAGGCACCCCGAGACACTGGTGGAACGCGGCGGGACTTGTGGGACTCGAACCTGGGTGTGATTTTGGACCAAATTCGGGACTTTTGCCCACTTTCCCAACTTTTCTTCCCAATCACAGTGCGCCTTTGCTGGGTGCGTTGTGGACATTGTAGGCACCCCGAGACACTGGTGGAACGCGGCGGGACTTGTGGGACTCGAACCTGGGTGTGATTTTGGACCAAATTCGGGACTTTTGCCCACTTTCCCAACTTTTCTTCCCAATCACAGTGCGCCTTTGCTGGGTGCGTTGTGGACATTGTAGGCACCCCGAGACACTGGTGGAACGCGGCGGGACTTGTGGGACTCGAACCTGGGTGTGATTTTGGACCAAATTCGGGACTTTTGCCCACTTTCCCAACTTTTCTTCCCAATCACAGTGCGCCTTTGCTGGGTGCGTTGTGGACATTGTAGGCACCCCGAGACACTGGTGGAACGCGGCGGGACTTGTGGGACTCGAACCTGGGTGTGATTTTGGACCAAATTCGGGACTTTTGCCCACTTTCCCAACTTTTCTTCCCAATCACAGTGCGCCTTTGCTGGGTGCGTTGTGGACATTGTAGGCACCCCGAGACACTGGTGGAACGCGGCGGGACTTGTGGGACTCGAACCTGGGTGTGATTTTGGACCAAATTCGGGACTTTTGCCCACTTTCCCAACTTTTCTTCCCAATCACAGTGCGCCTTTGCTGGGTGCGTTGTGGACATTGTAGGCACCCCGAGACACTGGTGGAACGCGGCGGGACTTGTGGGACTCGAACCTGGGTGTGATTTTGGACCAAATTCGGGACTTTTGCCCACTTTCCCAACTTTTCTTCCCAATCACAGTGCGCCTTTGCTGGGTGCGTCGTGGACATTGTAGGCACCCCGGAACCCTGGTGGAACGCGGCGGGACTTGTGGGACTCGAACCTGGGTGTGATTTTGGACCAAATTCGGGACTTTTGCCCACTTTCCCAACTTTTCTTCCCAATCACAGTGCGCCTTTGCTGGGTAAGTTGTGGACATTGTAGGCACCCCGGAACCCCGAGACACTGGTGGAACGCGGCGGGACTTGTGGGACTCGAACCTTGGGTGTGATTTTGGACCAAATTCGGGACTTTTGCCCACTTTCCCAACTTTTCTTCCCAATCACAGTGCGCCTTTGCTGGGTGCGTTGTGGACATTGTAGGCACCCCGAGACACTGGTGGAACGCGGCGGGACTTGTGGGACTCGAACCTGGGTGTGATTTTGGACCAAATTCGGGACTTTTGCCCACTTTCCCAACTTTTCTTCCCAATCACAGTGCGCCTTTGCTGGGTAAGTTGTGGACATTGTAGGCACCCCGGAACCCCGAGACACTGGTGGAACGCGGCGGGACTTGTGGGACTCGAACCTTGGGTGTGATTTTGGACCAAATTCGGGACTTTTGCCCACTTTCCCAACTTTTCTTCCCAATCACAGTGCGCCTTTGCTGGGTGCGTCTTAGGCATTGTAGGCACCCCGAGACACTGGTGGAACGCGGCGGGACTTGTGGGACTCGAACCTGGGTGTGATTTTGGACCAAATTCGGGACTTTTGCCCACTTTCCCAACTTTTCTTCCCAATCACAGTGCGCCTTTGCTGGGTGCGTTGTGGACATTGTAGGCACCCCGGAACCCTGGTGGAACGCGGCGGGACTTGTGGGACTCGAACCTGGGTGTGCTTTTGGACCAAATTCGGGACTTTTGCCCACTTTCCCAACTTTTCTTCCCAATCACAGTGCGCCTTTGCTGGGTGCGTCGTGGACATGTCAGGCACCCCGGAACCCTGGTGGAACGCGGCGGGACTTGTGGGACTCGAACCTGGGTGTGATTTTGGACCAAATTCGGGACTTTTGCCCACTTTCCCAACTTTTCTTCCCAATCACAGTGCGCCTTTGCTGGGTAAGTTGTGGACATTGTAGGCACCCCGAGACACTGGTGGAACGCGGCGGGACTTGTGGGACTCGAACCTGGGTGTGATTTTGGACCAAATTCGGGACTTTTGCCCACTTTCCCATCTTTTCTTCCCAATCACAGTGCGCCTTTGCTGGGTAAGTTGTGGACATTGTAGGCACCCCGAGACACTGGTGGAACGCGGCGGGACTTGTGGGACTCGAACCTGGGTGTGATTTTGGACCAAATTCGGGACTTTTGCCCACTTTCCCAACTTTTCTTGCCCACTCACAGTGCGCCTTTGCTGGGTGCGTTGTGGACATGTCAGGCACACTGGTGGAACGCGGCGGGACTTGTGGGACTCGAACCTGGGTGTGATTTTGGACCAAATTCGGGACTTTTGCCCACTTTCCCAACTTTTCTTCCCAATCACAGTGCGCCTTTGCTGGGTGCGTCGTGGACATTGTAGGCACCCCGGAACCCTGGTGGAACGCGGCGGGACTTGTGGGACTCGAACCTGGGTGTGATTTTGGACCAAATTCGGGACTTTTGCCCACTTTCCCAACTTTTCTTCCCAATCACAGTGCGCCTTTGCTGGGTGCGTCGTGGACATTGTAGGCACCCCGGAACCCTGGTGGAACGCGGCGGGACTTGTGGGACTCGAACCTGGGTGTGATTTTGGACCAAATTCGGGACTTTTGCCCACTTTCCCAACTTTTCTTCCCAATCACAGTGCGCCTTTGCTGGGTGCGTTGTGGACATTGTAGGCACCCCGAGACACTGGTGGAACGCGGCGGGACTTGTGGGACTCGAACCTGGGTGTGATTTTGGACCAAATTCGGGACTTTTGCCCACTTTCCCAACTTTTCTTCCCAATCACAGTGCGCCTTTGCTGGGTAAGTTGTGGACATTGTAGGCACCCCGGAACCCCGAGACACTGGTGGAACGCGGCGGGACTTGTGGGACTCGAACCTTGGGTGTGATTTTGGACCAAATTCGGGACTTTTGCCCACTTTCCCAACTTTTCTTCCCAATCACAGTGCGCCTTTGCTGGGTGCGTCTTAGGCATTGTAGGCACCCCGAGACACTGGTGGAACGCGGCGGGACTTGTGGGACTCGAACCTGGGTGTGATTTTGGACCAAATTCGGGACTTTTGCCCACTTTCCCAACTTTTCTTCCCAATCACAGTGCGCCTTTGCTGGGTAAGTTGTGGACATTGTAGGCACCCCGAGACACTGGTGGAACGCGGCGGGACTTGTGGGACTCGAACCTGGGTGTGATTTTGGACCAAATTCGGGACTTTTGCCCACTTTCCCATCTTTTCTTCCCAATCACAGTGCGCCTTTGCTGGGTAAGTTGTGGACATTGTAGGCACCCCGAGACACTGGTGGAACGCGGCGGGACTTGTGGGACTCGAACCTGGGTGTGATTTTGGACCAAATTCGGGACTTTTGCCCACTTTCCCAACTTTTCTTGCCCACTCACAGTGCGCCTTTGCTGGGTGCGTTGTGGACATGTCAGGCACACTGGTGGAACGCGGCGGGACTTGTGGGACTCGAACCTGGGTGTGATTTTGGACCAAATTCGGGACTTTTGCCCACTTTCCCAACTTTTCTTCCCAATCACAGTGCGCCTTTGCTGGGTGCGTCGTGGACATTGTAGGCACCCCGGAACCCTGGTGGAACGCGGCGGGACTTGTGGGACTCGAACCTGGGTGTGATTTTGGACCAAATTCGGGACTTTTGCCCACTTTCCCAACTTTTCTTCCCAATCACAGTGCGCCTTTGCTGGGTGCGTCGTGGACATTGTAGGCACCCCGGAACCCTGGTGGAACGCGGCGGGACTTGTGGGACTCGAACCTGGGTGTGATTTTGGACCAAATTCGGGACTTTTGCCCACTTTCCCAACTTTTCTTCCCAATCACAGTGCGCCTTTGCTGGGTGCGTTGTGGACATTGTAGGCACCCCGAGACACTGGTGGAACGCGGCGGGACTTGTGGGACTCGAACCTGGGTGTGATTTTGGACCAAATTCGGGACTTTTGCCCACTTTCCCAACTTTTCTTCCCAATCACAGTGCGCCTTTGCTGGGTAAGTTGTGGACATTGTAGGCACCCCGGAACCCCGAGACACTGGTGGAACGCGGCGGGACTTGTGGGACTCGAACCTTGGGTGTGATTTTGGACCAAATTCGGGACTTTTGCCCACTTTCCCAACTTTTCTTCCCAATCACAGTGCGCCTTTGCTGGGTGCGTCTTAGGCATTGTAGGCACCCCGAGACACTGGTGGAACGCGGCGGGACTTGTGGGACTCGAACCTGGGTGTGATTTTGGACCAAATTCGGGACTTTTGCCCACTTTCCCAACTTTTCTTCCCAATCACAGTGCGCCTTTGCTGGGTGCGTTGTGGACATGTCAGGCACCCCGGAACCCTGGTGGAACGCGGCGGGACTTGTGGGACTCGAACCTGGGTGTGATTTTGGACCAAATTCGGGACTTTTGCCCACTTTCCCAACTTTTCTTCCCAATCACAGTGCGCCTTTGCTGGGTGCGTCTTAGGCATTGTAGGCACCCCGGAACACTGGTGGAACGCGGCGGGACTTGTGGGACTCGAACCTGGGTGTGATTTTGGACCAAATTCGGGACTTTTGCCCACTTTCCCAACTTTTCTTCCCAATCACAGTGCACCTTTGCTGGGTGCGTCGTGGACATGTCAGGCACCCCGGAACCCTGGTGGAACGCGGCGGGACTTGTGGGACTCGAACCTGGGTGTGATGCCTTTGCTGGGTGCGTTGTGGACATTGTAGGCACCCCGAGACACTGGTGGAACGCGGCGGGACTTGTGGGACTCGAACCTGGGTATAATTTTGGATAAAATTCGGGACTTTTGCCCACTTTCCCAACTTTTCTTCCCAATCACAGTGCGCCTTTGCTGGGTGCGTCGTGGACATGTCAGGCACCCCGGAACCCTGGTGGAACGCGGCGGGACTTGTGGGACTCGAACCTGGGTGTGATGCCTTTGCTGGGTGCGTTGTGGACATTGTAGGCACCCCGAGACACTGGTGGAACGCGGCGGGACTTGTGGGACTCGAACCTGGGTATAATTTTGGATAAAATTCGGGACTTTTGCCCACTTTCCCAACTTTTCTTCCCAATCACAGTGCGCCTTTGCTGGGTGCGTCGTGGACATGTCAGGCACCCCGGAACCCTGGTGGAACGCGGCGGGACTTGTGGGACTCGAACCTGGGTGTGATGCCTTTGCTGGGTGCGTTGTGGACATTGTAGGCACCCCGAGACACTGGTGGAACGCGGCGGGACTTGTGGGACTCGAACCTGGGTATAATTTTGGATAAAATTCGGGACTTTTGCCCACTTTCCCAACTTTTCTTCCCAATCACAGTGCGCCTTTGCTGGGTGCGTCGTGGACATGTCAGGCACCCCGGAACCCTGGTGGAACGCGGCGGGACTTGTGGGACTCGAACCTGGGTGTGATTTTGGATCATTTCGTGGCCTTTTGCTATGCATGCCTTCTCCCCGCTAGTTTGATGTGTGCTGCTGCAAAAGTTCCAAGAGGGCGTTTTTGCCCCCCTCCAAACCCCCTCTCTTTGTTTATAGTGCATATTTTCTGCTGGATCTACTCTCTATTTACTCCAAGGAAAAAAACTAGCCGGTCGCGGCAAATTTTTACAATCGGTCGCCAAACTACGGCACGAGGGCCGAACGCGGTACGCCGGCGTCCAAGATACGGCCCGGGGATTTTTTTGATTTTTTGGGCTTTTTTTGATTTTTTTGGACATGTTGGGCATCCCAGGACTCGGGTGCGACTGCAGGACGTGTGGGGCTCTAACCTGGGTGTGGTTTTTGGTCATTTTTCCGGACTTTTGCCCACTTTTCCAACTTTTCTTCCCCACTCACAGTGCGCCTTTGCTGGGTGCGTTTTGGGCATGCGGGGGGCACCTCGGACTCGGGTGGGACGCGGCGGGACTTGTGGCACTCGTACCTGGGTGTGATTTTTGATCATTTTGTGGACTTTTCCCCAGACACTCTCCACTTGTCTACCCCACTTCCCCTGTGACTTTGCTGGGGGGGGCGTTTCCCCGCTGTCCTTTGTAGTGTAAGGGTTACTTTTCTTTTTTTTCTGTCTGAAAATAGGGCCCCAAAAGGCCTCACACTCCCCGGGAAGACCTGATGGACGCCTCGGCGTCACTGAAACAGGCCAATCTGTCTGAAAATATGGCCCACGAAAGGCCTCACATTCCCCGGGAAGACCTGATGTACGCCCCGGCGTCACCGAAATACGGCAAACTGTCTGAAAATAGGGGCTCCAAGTGTTCCCCACTCTTTCTGGCCCACAAAAGGCCTCTCATTCCCCGGGAACACCTGTAGGACTCCCCGGCGTCAAGGAAATACGCCAAACTGTCTGAAAATAGGGCCCCAAAAGAACTGGAAATGATGCCTTTAATTTGGGGGGTGATGTCTTTAATTTGGGGGGTGCATTGGAGGCGGGAGTCCACTGGAGGGCTACACACCGTCTGAATATAGGGCCCCAAAAGGCCTGGAATTAATGTATTTAATTTGGGGGGTGCATTTGCAGCGGGAGTCCACCGGAGGGCTCCATTTCCCCACTCTTTTGTTGACATATGGCCACAAAAGGCCTCTCATTCCCCGGGAAGACCTGATGGACGCCCCGGCGTCACCGAAATAAGCCAAACTGTCTGAAAATAGGGGCTCCAAGGGTCCCCCACTCTTTCTGGCCCACAAAAGGCCTCTCATTCCCCGGGAACACCAAAAGAACTGGAAATAATGTGTTTAATTCAGGGTGCATTTGCAGCGAGTGTCCACCAGAGGGCTCCAATTCCCCAGCTATAGTCCTGGTACTCTAAAATGATGGCACTTAGTCAAATTTCCGCCTTTTTTTGATGACTTCCAACTAGGAGAGGGACTAATTTTGAGTTCCGGACCCGGGTGGAGAACCATAGCAGGTCGGCCTTCTTAAAGGGAAATGCTCCTAGGCACTTAGTCAAATTTACGCCTTTTTTTTTGGACTTCCAGCGAGGAGAGGGACTAATTTTGCTTTCCGTACCCGGGTGGAGAACCATAGCAGGTCAGCCTTCTTAAAGGGACATCCTCCTAGGCACTTAGTCAAATTTCCGCCTTTTTTTTGGACTTCCAGCGAGGAGAGGGACTAATTTTGCTTTCCGCACCCGGGTGGAGAACCATAGCAGGTCAGCCTTCTTAAAGGGACATCCTCCTAGGCACTTAGTCAAATTTACGCCTTTTTTTTGGACTTCCAGCGAGGAGAGGGACTAATTTTGCTTTCCGTACCCGGGTGGAGAACCATAGCACGTCGGCCTTCTTAAAGGGAAATGCTCCTAGGCACTTAGTCAAATTCACGCCTTTTTTTTGGACTTCCAGCGAGGAGAGGGACAATTTTGCTTTCCTGACACAGGTGGAGAACCATAGCACGTCGGCCTTCTTAAAGGGAAATGCTCCTAGGCACTTAGTCAAATTCACGCCTTTTTTTTGGACTTCCAGCGAGGAGAGGGACAATTTTGGCGTTCCAGACCCAGGTGGAGAACCATAGCAGGTCGGCCTTCTTAAAGGGACATGCCCCTAGACACTTAGTCAAATTTACGCCTGAAAATAGGGCCCCAAAAGAACTGGAAATAATGTCTTTAATTCAGGGTGCATTTGCAGCGAGTGTCCACCAGAGGGCTCCAATTCCCCCACTATAGTCCTGGTACTCTAAAATGATGGCACTTAGTCAAATTTCCGCCTTTTTTTGATGACTTCCAACTAGGAGAGGGACTAATTTTGAGTTCCGGACCCGGGTGGAGAACCATAGCACGTCGGCCTTCTTAAAGGGACATCCTCCTAGGCACTTAGTCAAATTTCCGCCTTTTTTTTGGACTTCCAGCGAGGAGAGGGACTAATTTGGCGTTCCAGACCCAGGTGGAGAACCATAGCACGTCGGCCTTCTTTAAGGGACATCCTCCTAGGCACTTAGTCAAATTTACGCCTTTTTTTTGGACTTCCAGCGAGGAGAGGGACAATTTTGCTTTCCTGACCCAGGTGGAGAACCATAGCACGTCGGCCTTCTTAAAGGGACATCCTCCTAGGCACTTAGTCAAATTCACGCCTTTTTTTTGGACTTCCAGCGAGGAGAGGGACAATTTTGCTTTCCTGACCCAGGTGGAGAACCATAGCACGTCGGCCTTCTTTAAGGGACATCCTCC
>NW_027316592.1:245000-257500 GCF_033978685.3 Nerophis lumbriciformis | reverse complement strand
CCTGTCGCTCGAGCCCTGGAAGCACCAAGTACCTGGGTGGAATCAGTTCCAGGATTTCATTCATGCGGGAAAAGTTGAAAATGTGTCCGAGACAGCGCCCCCTAGGCGGACACACGCTCCGGACAGAGCCCCTGTCGCTCAAGCCCTGGAAGTCCTAAGTACCTGGGTGGAATCAGTTCCAGGATTTCATCCATGCGGGAAAAGTTGAAAATGTGTCCGAGACAGCGCCCCCTAGGCGGACACACGCTCCGGACAGAGCCCCTGTCGCTCAAGCCCTGGAAGCCCTAAGTACCTGGGTGGAATCAGTTCCAGGATTTCATTCATGCGGGAAAAGTTGAAAATGTGTCCGAGACAGCGCCCTCTAGGCGGACACACGCTCCGGACAGAGCCCCTGTCGCTCAAGCCCTGGAAGCCCTAAGTACCTGGGTGGAATCAGTTCCAGGATTTCATTCATGCGGGAAAAGTTGAAAATGTGTCCGAGACAGCGCCCTCTAGGCGGACACACGCTCCGGACAGAGCCCCTGTCGCTCAAGCCCTGGAAGCCCTAAGTACCTGGGTGGAATCAGTTCCAGGATTTCATCCATGCGGGAAAAGTTGAAAATGTGTCCGAGACAGCGCCCCCTAGGCGGACACACGCTCCGGACAGAGCCCCTGTCGCTCAAGCCCTGGAAGCCCTAAGTACCTGGGTGGAATCAGTTCCAGGATTTCATCCATGCGGGAAAAGTTGAAAATGTGTCCGAGACAGCGCCCCCTAGGCGGACACACGCTCCGGACAGAGCCCCTGTCGCTCAAGCCCTGGAAGCCCTAAGTACCTGGGTGGAATCAGTTCCAGGATTTCATCCATGCGGGAAAAGTTGAAAATGTGTCCGAGACAGCGCCCCCTAGGCGGACACACGCTCCGGACAGAGCCCCTGTCGCTCAAGCCCTGGAAGCCCTAAGTACCTGGGTGGAATCAGTTCCAGGATTTCATCCATGCGGGAAAAGTTGAAAATGTGTCCGGGACAGCGCCCCCTAGGCGGACACACGCTCCGGACAGAGCCCCTGTCGCTCAAGCCCTGGAAGCCCTAAGTACCTGGGTGGAATCAGTTCCAGGATTTCATTCATGCGGGAAAAGTTGAAAATGTGTCCGAGAAGGCGCCCCTTAGGCGGACACAGGTGTCTGCATGAGCCCCTGTCGCTCAGATGCTGGAAGAGCAGATTGAAAAAGGACCGGGGTAAAGAGGGGGAAAGCACCATATATGTGTCCGGGAAGGCGCCCCTCGGGCGGACACAGGTGTCTGCATGAGCCCCTGTCGCTCAGATGCTGGAAGATCAGTTTGAAAAAGGACCGGGGTAAAGAGGGGGGAAGCACCATATATGTGTCCGGGAAGGCGCCCCTCGGGCGGACACAGGTGTCTGCATGAGCCCCTGTCGCTCAGATGCTGGAAGATCAGTTTGAAAAAAGAACCAGAGGATAGAGGGGAAAAACACCATATTTGTGTCCGAAAATAGCTCACTTTGACTCGGACGCGTTCCCTGTGATTTCAGCCTGTCAGACATGGTGCACATAGTAACGAGATGGAGGTGTTTTGGTCGACCAGGTAAAAAACGAAAAATCGAGAGAAGGTAAAAAGTAGGTGAAAAATTAAGCCTCTCTCGTTAAGGTACTTAGAAAAAATCCCAAAAAAAAAATGAACTCCCATTGAAATGAATGGGGAAAATTTTTTTTCTCGTTTTTTTTCTAAGTACAACAACGAGAGAAGGTAAAAAATGGTTTTTTTTAGCCTCTCTCGTTAAGGTACTTAGAAAAAAACCCAGATTTTTTATTTTCTCGTTTTTTTTCTAAGTACAACAACGAGAGAAGGTAAAAACAGGTGCTTTTTAGCCTCTCTCGTTAAGGTACTTGGAAAAAATCCGAGACATGTTTGGTCTTCCCCACTGACAGTGCGCCTTTGCTGGGTAAGTTGTGGACGTGCCAGGCACCCCCGGGACACCGGTGGAACGCGGCCGGACTCGTGGTACTCCAACCCGGGCATAATTTTGGATATTTCCCGGTCCTTTTTTTCCCCACTTTCCCAACTTTTCTTCTGAATCACAGTGCGCCTTTGCTGGGTAAGTTGTGGACATGGCAGGCACCCCCGGGACACCGGTGGAACGCGGCCGGACTCGTGGTACTCCAACCCGGGCATAATTTTGGATCAAATTCGGGACTTTTGCCCACTTTCCCAACTTTTCTTCCCAATCACAGTGCGCCTTTGCTGGGTAAGTTGTGGACATGGCAGGCACCCCCGGGACACCGGTGGAACGCGGCCGGACTCGTGGTACTCCAACCCGGGCATAATTTTGGATCAAATTCGGGACTTTTGCCCACTTTCCCAACTTTTCTTCCCAATCACAGTGCGCCTTTGCTGGGTAAGTTGTGGACATGGCAGGCACCCCCGGGACACCGGTGGAACGCGGCCGGACTCGTGGTACTCCAACCCGGGCATAATATTGGATCAAATTCGGGACTTTTGCCCACTTTCCCAACTTTTCTTCCCAATCACAGTGCGCCTTTGCTGGGTAAGTTGTGGACATGCCAGGCACCCCCGGGACACCGGTGGAACGCGGCCGGACTCGTGGTACTCCAACCCGGGCATAATTTTGGATCAAATTCGGGACTTTTGCCCACTTTCCCAACTTTTCTTCCCAATCACAGTGCGCCTTTGCTGGGTGCGTCGTGGACATTGTAGGCACCCCGAGACACTGGTGGAACGCGGCGGGACTTGTGGGACTCAAACCTGGTGGTGTGATTTTGGACCAAATTCGGGACTTTTGCCCACTTTCCCAACTTTTCTTCCCACTCACAGTGCGCCTTTGCTGGGTGCGTTGTGGACATTGTAGGCACCCCGGAACCCTGGTGGAACGCGGCGGGACTTGTGGGACTCGAACCTGGGTGTGATTTTGGACCAAATTCGGGACTTTTGCCCACTTTCCCAACTTTTCTTCCCAATCACAGTGCGCCTTTGCTGGGTGCGTCGTGGACATGTCAGGCACCCCGGAACCCTGGTGGAACGCGGCGGGACTTGTGGGACTCGAACCTGGGTGTGATTTTGGACCAAATTCGGGACTTTTGCCCACTTTCCCAACTTTTCTTCCCAATCACAGTGCGCCTTTGCTGGGTGCGTTGTGGACATTGTAGGCACCCCGGAACCCTGTTGGAACGCGGCGGGACTTGCGGGACTCGAACCTGGGTGTGATTTTGGACCAAATTCGGGACTTTTGCCCACTTTCCCAACTTTTCTTCCCAATCACAGTGCGCCTTTGCTGGGTGCGTTGTGGACATTGTAGGCACCCCGGAACCCTGGTGGAACGCGGCGGGACTTGTGGGACTCGAACCTGGGTGTGATTTTGGACCAAATTCGGGACTTTTGCCCACTTTCCCAACTTTTCTTCCCAATCACAGTGCGCCTTTGCTGGGTGCGTTGTGGACATTGTAGGCACCCCGGAACCCTGGTGGAACGCGGCGGGACTTGTGGGACTCGAACCTGGGTGTGATTTTGGACCAAATTCGGGACTTTTGCCCACTTTCCCAACTTTTCTTCCCAATCACAGTGCACCTTTGCTGGGTAAGTTGTGGACATGCCAGGCACCCCCGGAACCCTGGTGGAACGCGGCGGGACTTGTGGGACTCGAACCTGGGTGTGATTTTGGACCAAATTCGGGACTTTTGCCCACTTTCCCAACTTTTCTTCCCAATCACAGTGCGCCTTTGCTGGGTGCGTTGTGGACATTGTAGGCGCCCCGGAACCCTGGTGGAACGCGGCGGGACTTGTGGGACTCGAACCTGGGTGTGATTTTGGACCAAATTCGGGACTTTTGCCCACTTTCCCAACTTTTCTTCCCAATCACAGTGCGCCTTTGCTGGGTGCGTTGTGGACATTGTAGGCACCCCGAGACACTGGTGGAACGCGGCGGGACTTGTGGGACTCGAACCTGGGTGTGATTTTGGACCAAATTCGGGACTTTTGCCCACTTTCCCAACTTTTCTTCCCAATCACAGTGCGCCTTTGCTGGGTGCGTCGTGGACATTGTAGGCACCCCGGAACCCTGGTGGAACGCGGCGGGACTTGTGGGACTCGAACCTGGGTGTGATTTTGGACCAAATTCGGGACTTTTGCCCACTTTCCCAACTTTTCTTCCCAATCACAGTGCGCCTTTGCTGGGTGCGTCGTGGACATTGTAGGCACCCCGGAACCCTGGTGGAACGCGGCGGGACTTGTGGGACTCGAACCTGGGTGTGATTTTGGACCAAATTCGGGACTTTTGCCCACTTTCCCAACTTTTCTTCCCAATCACAGTGCGCCTTTGCTGGGTGCGTCGTGGACATTGTAGGCACCCCGGAACCCTGGTGGAACGCGGCGGGACTTGTGGGACTCGAACCTGGGTGTGATTTTGGACCAAATTCGGGACTTTTGCCCACTTTCCCAACTTTTCTTCCCAATCACAGTGCGCCTTTGCTGGGTGCGTTGTGGACATTGTAGGCACCCCGAGACACTGGTGGAACGCGGCGGGACTTGTGGGACTCGAACCTGGGTGTGATTTTGGACCAAATTCGGGACTTTTGCCCACTTTCCCAACTTTTCTTCCCAATCACAGTGCGCCTTTGCTGGGTGCGTCGTGGACATTGTAGGCACCCCGGAACCCTGGTGGAACGCGGCGGGACTTGTGGGACTCGAACCTGGGTGTGATTTTGGACCAAATTCGGGACTTTTGCCCACTTTCCCAACTTTTCTTCCCAATCACAGTGCGCCTTTGCTGGGTGCGTCGTGGACATTGTAGGCACCCCGGAACCCTGGTGGAACGCGGCGGGACTTGTGGGACTCGAACCTGGGTGTGATTTTGGACCAAATTCGGGACTTTTGCCCACTTTCCCAACTTTTCTTCCCAATCACAGTGCGCCTTTGCTGGGTGCGTCGTGGACATTGTAGGCACCCCGGAACCCTGGTGGAACGCGGCGGGACTTGTGGGACTCGAACCTGGGTGTGATTTTGGACCAAATTCGGGACTTTTGCCCACTTTCCCAACTTTTCTTCCCAATCACAGTGCGCCTTTGCTGGGTGCGTTGTGGACATTGTAGGCACCCCGAGACACTGGTGGAACGCGGCGGGACTTGTGGGACTCCAACCCGGGCATAATTTTGGATCAAATTCGGGACTTTTGCCCACTTTCCCAACTTTTCTTCCCAATCACAGTGCGCCTTTGCTGGGTGCGTTGTGGACATTGTAGGCACCCCGAGACACTGGTGGAACGCGGCGGGACTTGTGGGACTCGAACCTGGGTGTGATTTTGGACCAAATTCGGGACTTTTGCCCACTTTCCCAACTTTTCTTCCCAATCACAGTGCGCCTTTGCTGGGTAAGTTGTGGACATTGTAGGCACCCCGAGACACTGGTGGAACGCGGCGGGACTTGTGGGACTCGAACCTGGGTGTGATTTTGGACCAAATTCGGGACTTTTGCCCACTTTCCCAACTTTTCTTCCCAATCACAGTGCGCCTTTGCTGGGTGCGTTGTGGACATTGTAGGCACCCCGGAACCCTGGTGGAACGCGGCAGGACTTGTGGGACTCGAACCTGGGTGTGATTTTGGACCAAATTCGGGACTTTTGCCCACTTTCCCAACTTTTCTTCCCAATCACAGTGCGCCTTTGCTGGGTGCGTTGTGGACATTGTAGGCACCCCGAGACCCTGGTGGAACGCGGCGGGACTTGTGGGACTCGAACCTGGGTGTGATTTTGGACCAAATTCGGGACTTTTGCCCACTTTCCCAACTTTTCTTCCCAATCACAGTGCGCCTTTGCTGGGTGCGTTGTGGACATTGTAGGCACCCCGAGACCCTGGTGGAACGCGGCGGGACTTGTGGGACTCGAACCTGGGTGTGATTTTGGACCAAATTCGGGACTTTTGCCCACTTTCCCAACTTTTCTTCCCAATCACAGTGCGCCTTTGCTGGGTAAGTCGTGGACATTGTAGGCACCCCGAGACACTGGTGGAACGCGGCGGGACTTGTGGGACTCGAACCTGGGTGTGATTTTGGACCAAATTCGGGACTTTTGCCCACTTTCCCAACTTTTCTTCCCAATCACAGTGCGCCTTTGCTGGGTGCGTTGTGGACATTGTAGGCACCCCGGAACCCTGGTGGAACGCGGCGGGACTTGTGGGACTCGAACCTGGGTGTGATGCCTTTGCTGGGTGCGTTGTGGACATTGTAGGCACCCCGAGACACTGGTGGAACGCGGCGGGACTTGTGGGACTCGAACCTGGGTATAATTTTGGATAAAATTCGGGACTTTTGCCCACTTTCCCAACTTTTCTTCCCAATCACAGTGCGCCTTTGCTGGGTGCGTCGTGGACATGTCAGGCACCCCGGAACCCTGGTGGAACGCGGCGGGACTTGTGGGACTCGAACCTGGGTGTGATTTTGGATCATTTCGTGGCCTTTTGCTATGCATGCCTTCTCCCCGCTAGTTTGATGTGTGCTGCTGCAAAAGTTCCAAGAGGGCGTTTTTGCCCCCCTCCAAACCCCCTCTCTTTGTTTATAGTGCATATTTTCTGCTGGATCTACTCTCTATTTACTCCAAGGAAAAAAACTAGCCGGTCGCGGCAAATTTTTACAATCGGTCGCCAAACTACGGCACGAGGGCCGAACGCGGTACGCCGGCGTCCAAGATACGGCCCGGGGATTTTTTTGATTTTTTGGGCTTTTTTTGATTTTTTTGGACATGTTGGGCATCCCAGGACTCGGGTGCGACTGCAGGACGTGTGGGGCTCTAACCTGGGTGTGGTTTTTGGTCATTTTCCGGACTTTTGCCCACTTTTCCAAATTTTCTTCCCCACTCACAGTGCGCCTTTGCTGGGTGCGTTTTGGGCATGTGGGGGGCACCTCGGACTCGGGTGGGACGCGGCGGGACTTGTGGCACTCGTACCTGTGTGTGATTTTTGATCATTTTGTGGACTTTTCCCCAGACACTCTCCACTTGTCTACCCCACTTCCCCTGTGACTTTGCTGGGGGGGGCGTTTCCCCGCTGTCCTTTGTAGTGTAAGGGTTACTTTTCTTTTTTTTCTGTCTGAAAATAGGGCCCCAAAAGGCCTCACACTCCCCGGGAAGACCTGATGGACGCCTCGGCGTCACTGAAACAGGCCAATCTGTCTGAAAATATGGCCCACGAAAGGCCTCACATTCCCCGGGAAGACCTGACGGACGCCCCGGCGTCACCGAAATACGGCAAACTGTCTGAAAATAGGGGCTCCAAGTGTTCCCCACTCTTTCTGGCCCACAAAAGGCCTCTCATTCCCCGGGAACACCTGTAGGACTCCCCGGCGTCAAGGAAATACGCCAAACCGTCTGAAAATAGGGGCCCAAAAGAACTGGAAATAATGTGTTTAATTTGGGGGGTGATGTCTATAATTATGGGGGTGCATTGGAGGCGGGAGTCCACTGGAGGGCTCCACACCGTCTGAATATAGGGCCCCAAAAGGCCTGGAATTAATGTATTTAATTTGGGGGGTGCATTTGCAGCGGGAGTCCACCGGAGGGCTCCATTTCCCCACTCTTTTGTTGACATATGGCCACAAAAGGCCTCTCATTCCCCGGGAAGACCTGATGGACGCCCCGGCGTCACCGAAATAAGCCAAACTGTCTGAAAATAGGGGCTCCAAGGGTTCCCCACTCTTTCTGGCCCACAAAAGGCCTCTCATTCCCCGGGAACACCTGTAGGACTCCCCGGCGTCAAGGAAATACGCCAAACCGTCTGAAAATAGGGGCCCAAAAGAACTGGAAATAATGTGTTTAATTTGGGGGGTGATGTCTATAATTATGGGGGTGCATTGGAGGCGGGAGTCCACTGGAGGGCTCCACACCGTCTGAATATAGGGCCCCAAAAGGCCTGGAATTAATGTATTTAATTTGGGGGGTGCATTTGCAGCGGGAGTCCACCGGAGGGCTCCATTTCCCCACTCTTTTGTTGACATATGGCCACAAAAGGCCTCTCATTCCCCGGGAAGACCTGATGGACGCCCCGGCGTCACCGAAATAAGCCAAACTGTCTGAAAATAGGGGCTCCAAGGGTTCCCCACTCTTTCTGGCCCACAAAAGGCCTCTCATTCCCCGGGAACACCTGTAGGACTCCCCGGCGTCAAGGAAATACGCCAAACCGGCTGAAAACAGGCCCCCAAAAGAACTGGAAATAATGTCTTTAGTTTGGGGGGTGATGTCTTTAATTTGGGGGGTGCATTGGAGGCGGGAGTCCACTGGAGGGCTCCACAACGTCTGAAAATAGGGCCCCAAAAGAACTGGAAATAATGTGTTTAATTCAGGGTGCATTTGCAGCGAGTGTCCACCAGAGGGCTCCAATTCCCCAGCTATAGTCCTGGTACTCTAAAATGATGGCACTTAGTCAAATTTCCGCCTTTTTTTGATGACTTCCAACTAGGAGAGGGACTAATTTTGAGTTCCAGACCCGGGTGGAGAACCATAGCAGGTCGGCCTTCTTAAAGGGAAATGCTCCTAGGCACTTAGTCAAATTTACGCCTTTTTTTTGGACTTCCAGCGAGGAGAGGGACTAATTTTGCTTTCCGTACCCGGGTGGAGAACCATAGCAGGTCAGCCTTCTTAAAGGGACATCCTCCTAGGCACTTAGTCAAATTTACGCCTTTTTTTTGGACTTCCAGCGAGGAGAGGGACTAATTTTGCTTTCCGTACCCGGGTGGAGAACCATAGCAGGTCAGCCTTCTTAAAGGGACATCCTCCTAGGCACTTAGTCAAATTTACGCCTTTTTTTTGGACTTCCAGCGAGGAGAGGGACTAATTTTGCTTTCCGTACCTGGGTGGAGAACCATAGCAGGTCAGCCTTCTTAAAGGGACATCCTCCTAGGCACTTAGTCAAATTTACGCCTTTTTTTTGGACTTCCAGCGAGGAGAGGGACTAATTTTGCTTTCCTGACCCGGGTGGAGAACCATAGCAGGTCGGCCTTCTTAAAGGGACATCCTCCTAGGCACTTAGTCAAATTCACGCCTTTTTTTTGGACTTCCAGCGAGGAGAGGGACAATTTTGCGTTCCTGACCCAGGTGGAGAACCATAGCACGTCGGCCTTCTTAAAGGGACATCCTCCTAGGCACTTAGTCAAATTTACGACTTTTTTTTGGACTTCCAGCGAGGAGAGGGACAATTTTGCTTTCCTGACCCAGGTGGAGAACCATAGCAGGTCGGCCTTCTTAAAGGGACATCCTCCTAGGCACTTAGTCAAATTTACGCCTTTTTTTTTGGACTTCCAGCGAGGAGAGGGACTAATTTTGCTTTCCGTACCCGGGTGGAGAACCATAGCAGGTCAGCCTTCTTAAAGGGACATCCTCCTAGGCACTTAGTCAAATTTACTCCTTTTTTTTGGACTTCCAGCGAGGAGAGGGACTAATTTTGCTTTCCGTACCCGGGTGGAGAACCATAGCAGGTCAGCCTTCTTAAAGGGACATCCTCCTAGGCACTTAGTCAAATTCACGCCTTTTTTTTGGACTTCCAGCGAGGAGAGGGACTAATTTGGCGTTCCTGACCCAGGTGGAGAACCATAGCACGTCGGCCTTCTTAAAGGGAAATGCTCCTAGACACTTAGTCAAATTCACGCCTTTTTTTTTGGACTTCCAGCTAGGAGAGGGACTAATTTGGCGTTCCGTACCCAGGTAGAGAACCAAGGCACGTCGGCCTTCTTAAGGGGACATCCTCCTAGACACTTAGTCAAATTTACACCTTTTTTTTTTGGACTTCCAGCGAGGAGAGGGACTAATTATAGGGCCCCAAAAGAACTGGAAATAATGTGTTTAATTCAGGGTGCATTTGCAGCGAGTGTCCACCAGAGGGCTCCAATTCCCCAGCTATAGTCCTGGTACTCTAAAATGATGGCACTTAGTCAAATTTCCGCCTTTTTTTGATGACTTCCAACTAGGAGAGGGACTAATTTTGAGTTCCGGACCCGGGTGGAGAACCATAGCAGGTCGGCCTTCTTAAAGGGACATCCTCCTAGGCACTTAGTCAAATTTCCGCCTTTTTTTTGACTACTTCCAGCGAGGAGAGGGACTAATTTGGCGTTCCTGACCCAGGTGGAGGACCATAGCACGTCGGCCTTCTTAAAGGGACATCCTCCTAGGCACTTAGTCAAATTTACACCTTTTTTTTGGACTTCCAGCTAGGAGAGGGACTAATTTTGCTTTCCGTACCCGGGTGGAGAACCATAGCAGGTCAGCCTTCTTAAAGGGACATCCTCCTAGGCACTTAGTCAAATTTACGCCTTTTTTTTGGACTTCCAGCGAGGAGAGGGACAATTTTGCTTTCCTGACCCAGGTGGAGAACCATAGCAGGTCGGCCTTCTTAAAGGGACATCCTCCTAGGCACTTAGTCAAATTCACGCCTTTTTTTTGGACTTCCGGCGAGGAGAGGGACAATTTTGCTTTCCTGACCCAGGTGGAGAACCATAGCACGTCGGCCTTCTTAAAGGGAAATGCTCCTAGGCACTTAGTCAAATTCACGCCTTTTTTTTTTGGACTTCCAGCTAGGAGAGGGACTAATTTTGCTTTCCGTACCCGGGTGGAGAACCATAGCAGGTCAGCCTTCTTAAAGGGACATCCTCCTAGGCACTTAGTCAAATTTACGCCTTTTTTTTGGACTTCCAGCGAGGAGAGGGACAATTTTGCTTTCCTGACCCAGGTGGAGAACCATAGCAGGTCGGCCTTCTTAAAGGGACATCCTCCTAGGCACTTAGTCAAATTCACGCCTTTTTTTTGGACTTCCGGCGAGGAGAGGGACAATTTTGCTTTCCTGACCCAGGTGGAGAACCATAGCACGTCGGCCTTCTTAAAGGGAAATGCTCCTAGGCACTTAGTCAAATTCACGCCTTTTTTTTGGACTTCCAGCGAGGAGAGGGACAATTTTGCTTTCCTGACCCAGGTGGAGAACCATAGCACGTCGGCCTTCTTAAAGGGAAATGCTCCTAGGCACTTAGTCAAATTCACGCCTTTTTTTTGGACTTCCAGCGAGGAGAGGGACAATTTTGCTTTCCTGACCCAGGTGGAGAACCATAGCATGTCGGCCTTCTTAAAGGGAAATGCTCCTAGGCACTTAGTCAAATTCACGCCTTTTTTTTGGACTTCCAGCGAGGAGAGGGACTAATTTGGCGTTCCAGACCCAGGTGGAGAACCATAGCAGGTCGGCCTTCTTAAAGGGACATGCCCCTAGACACTTAGTCAAATTTACGCCTGAAAATAGGGCCCCAAAAGAACTGGAAATAATGTCTTTAATTCAGGGTGCATTTGCAGCGAGTGTCCACCAGAGGGCTCCAATTCCCCCACTATAGTCCTGGTACTCTAAAATGATGGCACTTAGTCAAATTTCCGCCTTTTTTTGATGACTTCCAACTAGGAGAGGGACTAATTTTGAGTTCCGGACCCGGGTGGAGAACCATAGCACGTCGGCCTTCTTAAAGGGACATCCTCCTAGGCACTTAGTCAAATTTCCGCCTTTTTTTTGGACTTCCAGCGAGGAGAGGGACTAATTTGGCGTTCCAGACCCAGGTGGAGAACCATAGCACGTCGGCCTTCTTTAAGGGACATCCTCCTAGGCACTTAGTCAAATTTACGCCTTTTTTTTGGACTTCCAGCGAGGAGAGGGACAATTTTGCTTTCCTGACCCAGGTGGAGAACCATAGCACGTCGGCCTTCTTAAAGGGACATCCTCCTAGGCACTTAGTCAAATTTACGCCTTTTTTTTGGACTTCCAGCGAGGAGAGGGACAATTTTGCTTTCCTGACCCAGGTGGAGAACCATAGCACGTCGGCCTTCTTAAAGGGAAATGCTCCTAGGCACTTAGTCAAATTCACGCCTTTTTTTTTTGGACTTCCAGCGAGGAGAGGGACTAATTTTGCTTTCCGTACCCGGGTGGAGAACCATAGCAGGTCGGCCTTCTTAAAGGGAAATGCTCCTAGACACTTAGTCAAATTTACCAAACTTTTCTATAGAGGCCTGGTACTCTAAAATGATGACACATAGACAAAAAACCAAACTTTTCTATAGAGGCCTGGTACTCTAAAATGATGACACATAGACAAAAAACCAAACTTTTCTATAGAGGCCTGGTACTCTAAAATAATGACACTTAGTCAAATTTCCGCCTTTTTTTGACTACTTCCAGCTAGGAGAGGGACTAATTTGGCGTTCCGTACCCAGGTGGAGAACCATAGCACGTCGGCCTTCTTAAAGGGAAATGCTCCTAGACACTTAGTCAAATTCACGCCTTTTTTTTGGACTTCCAGCTAGGAGAGGGACTAATTTGGCGTTCCAGACCCAGGTGGAGAACCATAGCACGTCGGCCTTCTTAAAGGGACATCCTCCTAGGCACTTAGTCAAATTCACGCCTTTTTTTTTGGACTTCCAGCTAGGAGAGGGACTAATTTGGCGTTCTGTACCCAGGTGGAGAACCAAGGGACGTCGGCCTTCTT
>NW_027316592.1:220000-235000 GCF_033978685.3 Nerophis lumbriciformis | reverse complement strand
GGACAACTAGGGCAGACGGGTCGTCTCGATCTCGCTTCAAATCGGGCTTGCCGGGCGGCAATAGAGGCAGACCTGCAGGGCCGGAGGAATCCCCCACCTGGGTAACCGGCTGACGCCGGCCGGTGAGGGCCGCTCCGTGGCAAGTCGTGTTTACCAGAGGGTTAGAGGGGAAAGGGGAAGTGGGCCGGGGCTTTTCCCAGGTCCGAGCCCCTGTCGCTCAAGTCCTGGGAAGCCCCGAGTACCTGGACGGAGGTCCGGGATTTCATTCATACGGGAAAAGTTGAAAATGTGTCCGAGACAGCGCCCCCTAGGCGGACGCGCGCTCCGGACCGAGCCCCTGTCGCTCGAGCCCTGGAAGCACCAAGTACCTGGGTGGAATCAGTTCCAGGATTTCATTCATGCGGGAAAAGTTGAAAATGTGTCCGAGACAGCGCCCCCTAGGCGGACACACGCTCCGGACAGAGCCCCTGTCGCTCAAGCCCTGGAAGTCCTAAATACCTGGGTGGAATCAGTTCCAGGATTTCATTCATGCGGGAAAAGTTGAAAATGTGTCCGGGACAGCGCCCCCTAGGCGGACACACGCTCCGGACAGAGCCCCTGTCGCTCAAGCCCTGGAAGTCCTAAGTACCTGGGTGGAATCAGTTCCAGGATTTCATCCATGCGGGAAAAGTTGAAAATGTGTCCGAGACAGCGCCCCCTAGGCGGACACACGCTCCGGACAGAGCCCCTGTCGCTCAAGCCCTGGAAGCCCTAAGTACCTGGGTGGAATCAGTTCCAGGATTTCATTCATGCGGGAAAAGTTGAAAATGTGTCCGAGACAGCGCCCTCTAGGCGGACACACGCTCCGGACAGAGCCCCTGTCGCTCAAGCCCTGGAAGCCCTAAGTACCTGGGTGGAATCAGTTCCAGGATTTCATCCATGCGGGAAAAGTTGAAAATGTGTCCGAGACAGCGCCCCCTAGGCGGACACACGCTCCGGACAGAGCCCCTGTCGCTCAAGCCCTGGAAGCCCTAAGTACCTGGGTGGAATCAGTTCCAGGATTTCATCCATGCGGGAAAAGTTGAAAATGTGTCCGAGACAGCGCCCCCTAGGCGGACACACGCTCCGGACAGAGCCCCTGTCGCTCAAGCCCTGGAAGCCCTAAGTACCTGGGTGGAATCAGTTCCAGGATTTCATCCATGCGGGAAAAGTTGAAAATGTGTCCGAGACAGCGCCCCCTAGGCGGACACACGCTCCGGACAGAGCCCCTGTCGCTCAAGCCCTGGAAGCCCTAAGTACCTGGGTGGAATCAGTTCCAGGATTTCATTCATGCCGGAAAAGTTGAAAATGTGTCCGAGAAGGCGCCCCTTAGGCGGACACAGGTGTCTGCATGAGCCCCTGTCGCTCAAGCCCTGGAAGTCCTAAGTACCTGGGTGGAATCAGTTCCAGGATTTCATTCATGCGGGAAAAGTTGAAAATGTGTCCGGGACAGCGCCCCCTAGGCGGACACACGCTCCGGACAGAGCCCCTGTCGCTCAAGCCCTGGAAGTCCTAAGTACCTGGGTGGAATCAGTTCCAGGATTTCATTCATGCGGGAAAAGTTGAAAATGTGTCCGAAACAGCGCCCCTTAGGCGGACACAGGTGTCTGCATGAGCCCCTGTCGCTCAGATGCTGGAAGAGCAGTTTGAAAAAGGACCGGGGTAAAGAGGGGGAAAGCACCATATATGTGTCCGGGAAGGCGCCCCTCGGGCGGACACAGGTGTCTGCATGAGCCCCTGTCGCTCAGATGCTGGAAGATCAGTTTGAAAAAGGACCGGGGTAAAGAGGGGGGAAGCACCATATATGTGTCCGGGAAGGCGCCCCTCGGGCGGACACAGGTGTCTGCATGAGCCCCTGTCGCTCAGATGCTGGAAGATCAGTTTGAAAAAGGACCGGGGTAAAGAGGGGGGAAGCACCATATATGTGTCCGGGAAGGCGCCCCTCGGGCGGACACAGGTGTCTGCATGAGCCCCTGTCGCTCAGATGCTGGAAGATCAGTTTGAAAAAAGAACCAGAGGATAGAGGGGAAAAACACCATATTTGTGTCCGAAAATAGCTCACTTTGACTCGGACGCGTTCCCTGTGATTTCAGCCTGTCAGACATGGTGCACATAGTAACGAGATGGAGGTGTTTTGGTCGACCAGGTAAAAAACGAAAAATCGAGAGAAGGTAAAAAGTAGGTGAAAAATTAAGCCTCTCTCGTTAAGGTACTTAGAAAAAATCCCCAAAAAAAAATGAACTCCCATTGAAATGAATGGGGAAAATTTTTTTTCTCGTTTTTTTTCTAAGTACAACAACGAGAGAAGGTAAAAAATGGTTTTTTTTAGCCTCTCTCGTTAAGGTACTTAGAAAAAAACCCAGATTTTTTATTTTCTCGTTTTTTTTCTAAGTACAACAACGAGAGAAGGTAAAAACAGGTGCTTTTTAGCCTCTCTCGTTAAGGTACTTGGAAAAAATCCGAGACATGTTTGGTCTTCCCCACTGACAGTGCGCCTTTGCTGGGTAAGTTGTGGACGTGCCAGGCACCCCCGGGACACCGGTGGAACGCGGCCGGACTCGTGGTACTCCAACCCGGGCATAATTTTGGATATTTCCCGGTCCTTTTTTTCCCCACTTTCCCAACTTTTCTTCTGAATCACAGTGCGCCTTTGCTGGGTAAGTTGTGGACATGGCAGGCACCCCCGGGACACCGGTGGAACGCGGCCGGACTCGTGGTACTCCAACCCGGGCATAATATTGGATCAAATTCGGGACTTTTGCCCACTTTCCCAACTTTTCTTCCCAATCACAGTGCGCCTTTGCTGGGTAAGTTGTGGACATGCCAGGCACCCCCGGGACACCGGTGGAACGCGGCCGGACTCGTGGTACTCCAACCCGGGCATAATTTTGGATCAAATTCGGGACTTTTGCCCACTTTCCCAACTTTTCTTCCCAATCACAGTGCGCCTTTGCTGGGTAAGTTGTGGACATGCCAGGCACCCCCGGGACACCGGTGGAACGCGGCCGGACTCGTGGTACTCCAACCCGGGCATAATTTTGGATCAAATTCGGGACTTTTGCCCACTTTCCCAACTTTTCTTCCCAATCACAGTGCGCCTTTGCTGGGTAAGTTGTGGACATTGTAGGCACCCCGGAACCCTGGTGGAACGCGGCGGGACTTGTGGGACTCGAACCTGGGTGTGACTTTGGACCAAATTCGGGACTTTTGCCCACTTTCCCAACTTTTCTTCCCAATCACAGTGCGCCTTTGCTGGGTGCGTCGTGGACATTGTAGGCACCCCGAGACACTGGTGGAACGCGGCGGGACTTGTGGGACTCGAACCTGGGTGTGATTTTGGACCAAATTCGGGACTTTTGCCCACTTTCCCAACTTTTCTTCCCAATCACAGTGCGCCTTTGCTGGGTGCGTTGTGGACATTGTAGGCACCCCGAGACCCTGGTGGAACGCGGCGGGACTTGTGGGACTCGAACCTGGGTGTGATTTTGGACCAAATTCGGGACTTTTGCCCACTTTCCCAACTTTTCTTCCCACTCACAGTGCGCCTTTGCTGGGTGCGTTGTGGACATTGTAGGCACCCCGGAACCCTGGTGGAACGCGGCGGGACTTGTGGGACTCGAACCTGGGTGTGATTTTGGACCAAATTCGGGACTTTTGCCCACTTTCCCAACTTTTCTTCCCAATCACAGTGCGCCTTTGCTGGGTGCGTTGTGGACATTGTAGGCACCCCGGAACCCTGGTGGAACGCGGCGGGACTTGTGGGACTCGAACCTGGGTGTGATTTTGGACCAAATTCGGGACTTTTGCCCACTTTCCCAACTTTTCTTCCCATTCACAGTGCGCCTTTGCTGGGTAAGTTGTGGACATTGTAGGCACCCCGAGACACTGGTGGAACGCGGCGGGACTTGTGGGACTCGAACCTGGGTGTGATTTTGGACCAAATTCGGGACTTTTGCCCACTTTCCCAACTTTTCTTCCCAATCACAGTGCGCCTTTGCTGGGTGCGTCTTAGGCATTGTAGGCACCCCGGAACACTGGTGGAACGCGGCGGGACTTGTGGGACTCGAACCTGGGTGTGATTTTGGACCAAATTCGGGACTTTTGCCCACTTTCCCAACTTTTCTTCCCAATCACAGTGCGCCTTTGCTGGGTGCGTCTTAGGCATTGTAGGCACCCCGGAACACTGGTGGAACGCGGCGGGACTTGTGGGACTCGAACCTGGGTGTGATTTTGGACCAAATGCGGGACTTTTGCCCACTTTCCCAACTTTTCTTCCCAATCACAGTGCACCTTTGCTGGGTAAGTTGTGGACATTGTAGGCACCCCGGAACCCTGGTGGAACGCGGCGGGACTTGTGGGACTCGAACCTGGGTGTGATTTTGGACCAAATTCGGGACTTTTGCCCACTTTCCCAACTTTTCTTCCCAATCACAGTGCGCCTTTGCTGGGTGCGTTGTGGACATTGTAGGCACCCCGGAACCCTGGTGGAACGCGGCGGGACTTGTGGGACTCGAACCTGGGTGTGATTTTGGACCAAATTCGGGACTTTTGCCCACTTTCCCAACTTTTCTTCCCAATCACAGTGCGCCTTTGCTGGGTGCGTTGTGGACATTGTAGGCACCCCGAGACCCTGGTGGAACGCGGCAGGACTTGTGGGACTCGAACCTGGGTGTGATTTTGGACCAAATTCGGGACTTTTGCCCACTTTCCCAACTTTTCTTCCCAATCACAGTGCGCCTTTGCTGGGTAAGTTGTGGACATGCCAGGCACCCCCGGAACCCTGGTGGAACGCGGCGGGACTTGTGGGACTCGAACCTGGGTGTGATTTTGGACCAAATTCGGGACTTTTGCCCACTTTCCCAACTTTTCTTCCCAATCACAGTGCGCCTTTGCTGGGTAAGTTGTGGACATTGTAGGCACCCCGAGACACTGGTGGAACGCGGCGGGACTTGTGGGACTCGAACCTGGGTGTGATTTTGGACCAAATTCGGGACTTTTGCCCACTTTCCCAACTTTTCTTCCCACTCACAGTGCGCCTTTGCTGGGTAAGTAGTGGACATTGTAGGCACCCCGAGACACTGGTGGAACGCGGCGGGACTTGTGGGACTCGAACCTGGGTGTGATTTTGGACCAAATTCGGGACTTTTGCCCACTTTCCCAACTTTTCTTCCCAATCACAGTGCGCCTTTGCTGGGTGCGTTGTGGACATTGTAGGCACCCCGAGACACTGGTGGAACGCGGCGGGACTTGTGGGACTCGAACCTGGGTGTGATTTTGGACCAAATTCGGGACTTTTGCCCACTTTCCCAACTTTTCTTCCCAATCACAGTGCGCCTTTGCTGGGTGCGTTGTGGACATTGTAGGCACCCCGAGACACTGGTGGAACGCGGCGGGACTTGTGGGACTCGAACCTGGGTGTGATTTTGGACCAAATTCGGGACTTTTGCCCACTTTTCTTCCCAATCACAGTGCGCCTTTGCTGGGTGCGTTGTGGACATTGTAGGCACCCCGGAACCCTGGTGGAACGCGGCGGGACTTGTGGGACTCGAACCTGGGTGTGATTTTGGACCAAATTCGGGACTTTTGCCCACTTTCCCAACTTTTCTTCCCAATCACAGTGCGCCTTTGCTGGGTGCGTCGTGGACATGTCAGGCACCCCGGAACCCTGGTGGAACGCGGCGGGACTTGTGGGACTCGAACCTGGGTGTGATTTTGAATCAAATTTGGGACTTTTGCCCACTTTCCCAACTTTTCTTCCCAATCACAGTGCGCCTTTGCTGGGTGCGTCGTGGACATGTCAGGCACCCCGGAACCCTGGTGGAACGCGGCGGGACTAAGTTCCAAGAGGGCGTTTTTGCCCCCCTCCAAACTCCCTCTCTTTGTTTATAGTGCATATTTTCTGCTGGATCTACTCTCTATTTACTCCAAGGAAAAAAACTAGCCGGTCGCGGCAAATTTTTACAATCGGTCGCCAAACTACGGCACGAGGGCCGAACGCGGTACGCCGGCGTCCAAGATACGGCCCGGGGATTTTTTTGATTTTTTGGGCTTTTTTTGATTTTTTTGGACATGTTGGGCATCCCAGGACTCGGGTGCGACTGCAGGACGTGTGGGGCTCTAACCTGGGTGTGGTTTTTGGTCATTTTTCCGGACTTTTGCCCACTTTCCCAACTTTTCTTCCCAATCACAGTGCGCCTTTGCTGGGTGCGTTGTGGACATTGTAGGCACCCCGGAACCCTGGTGGAACGCGGCGGGACTTGTGGGACTCGAACCTGGGTGTGATTTTGGACCAAATTCGGGACTTTTGCCCACTTTCCCAACTTTTCTTCCCAATCACAGTGCGCCTTTGCTGGGTGCGTTGTGGACATTGTAGGCACCCCGGGACACTGGTGGAACGCGGCGGGACTTGTGGGACTCGAACCTGGGTATAATTTTGGATCAAATTCGGGACTTTTGCCCACTTTTCCAACTTTTCTTCCCCACTCACAGTGCGCCTTTGCTGGGTGCGTTTTGGGCATGTGGGGGGCACCTCGGACTCGGGTGGGACGCGGCGGGACTTGTGGCACTCGTACCTGGGTGTGATTTTTGATCATTTTGTGGACTTTTCCCCAGACACTCTCCACTTGTCTACCCCACTTCCCCTGTGACTTTGCTGGGGGGGCGTTTCCCCGCTGTCCTTTGTAGTGTAAGGGTTACTTTTCTTTTTTTTCTGTCTGAAAATAGGGCCCCAAAAGGCCTCACACTCCCCGGGAAGACCTGATGGACGCCTCGGCGTCACTGAAACAGGCCAATCTGTCTGAAAATATGGCCCACGAAAGGCCTCACATTCCCCGGGAAGACCTGATGGACGCCCCGGCGTCACCGAAATACGGCAAACTGTCTGAAAATAGGGGCTCCAAGGGTTCCCCACTCTTTCTGGCCCACAAAAGGCCTCTCATTCCCCGGGAACACCTGTAGGACTCCCCGGCGTCAAGGAAATACGCCAAACCGTCTGAAAATAGGGGCCCAAAAGAACTGGAAATAATGTGTTTAATTTGGGGGGTGATGTCTATAATTATGGGGGTGCATTGGAGGCGGGAGTCCACTGGAGGGCTCCACACCGTCTGAATATAGGGCCCCAAAAGGCCTGGAATTAATGTATTTAATTTGGGGGGTGCATTTGCAGCGGGAGTCCACCGGAGGGCTCCATTTCCCCACTCTTTTGTTGACATATGGCCACAAAAGGCCTCTCATTCCCCGGGAAGACCTGATGGACGCCCCGGCGTCACCGAAATAAGCCAAACTGTCTGAAAATAGGGGCTCCAAGGGTTCCCCACTCTTTCTGGCCCACAAAAGGCCTCTCATTCCCCGGGAAGACCTGATGGACGCCCCGGCGTCACCGAAATAAGCCAAACTGTCTGAAAATAGGGGCTCCAAGGGTTCCCCACTCTTTCTGGCCCACAAAAGGCCTCTCATTCCCCGGGAACACCAAAAGAACTGGAAATAATGTATCACAGTGCGCCTTTGCTGGGTAAGTTGTGGACATTGTAGGCACCCCGGCACTCTGGTGGAACGCGGCGGGACTTGTGGGACCTTAACCTGGGTATAATTTTGGATCAAATTCGGGACTTTTGCCCACTTTCCCAACTTTTCTTGCCCACTCACAGTGCGCCTTTGCTGGGTAAGTTGTGGACATTGTAGGCACCCCGGCACTCTGGTGGAACGCGGCGGGACTTGTGGGACTCGAACCTGGGTGTGATTTTGGACCAAATTCGGGACTTTTGCCCACTTTCCCAACTTTTCTTCCCAATCACAGTGCGCCTTTGCTGGGTGCGTTGTGGACATTGTAGGCACCCCGGAACCCTGGTGGAACGCGGCGGGACTTGTGGGACTCGAACCTGGGTGTGATTTTGGACCAAATTCGGGACTTTTGCCCACTTTCCCAACTTTTCTTCCCAATCACAGTGCGCCTTTGCTGGGTGCGTCTTAGGCATTGTAGGCACCCCGGAACACTGGTGGAACGCGGCGGGACTTGTGGGACTCGAACCTGGGTGTGATTTTGGACCAAATTCGGGATTTTTGCCCACTTTCCCAACTTTTCTTCCCAATCACAGTGCGCCTTTGCTGGGTAAGTTGTGGACATTGTAGGCACCCCGGAACCCTGGTGGAACGCGGCGGGACTTGTGGGACTCGAACCTGGGTGTGATTTTGGACCAAATTCGGGACTTTTGCCCACTTTCCCAACTTTTCTTCCCAATCACAGTGCGCCTTTGCTGGGTGCGTTGTGGACATTGTAGGCACCCCGGAACCCTGGTGGAACGCGGCGGGACTTGTGGGACTCGAACCTGGGTGTGATTTTGGACCAAATTCGGGACTTTTGCCCACTTTCCCAACTTTTCTTCCCAATCACAGTGCGCCTTTGCTGGGTGCGTTGTGGACATTGTAGGCACCCCGGAACCCTGGTGGAACGCGGCGGGACTTGTGGGACTCGAACCTGGGTGTGATTTTGGACCAAATTAGGGACTTTTGCCCACTTTCCCAACTTTTCTTCCCAATCACAGTGCGCCTTTGCTGGGTGCGTTGTGGACATTGTAGGCACCCCGGAACCCTGGTGGAACGCGGCGGGACTTGTGGGACTCGAACCTGGGTGTGATTTTGGACCAAATTCGGGACTTTTGCCCACTTTCCCAACTTTTCTTCCCAATCACAGTGCGCCTTTGCTGGGTGCGTTGTGGACATTGTAGGCACCCCGAGACACTGGTGGAACGCGGCGGGACTTGTGGGACTCGAACCTGGGTGTGATTTTGGACCAAATTCGGGACTTTTGCCCACTTTCCCAACTTTTCTTCCCAATCACAGTGCGCCTTTGCTGGGTGCGTTGTGGACATTGTAGGCACCCCGAGACACTGGTGGAACGCGGCGGGACTTGTGGGACTCGAACCTGGGTGTGATTTTGGACCAAATTCGGGACTTTTGCCCACTTTTCTTCCCAATCACAGTGCGCCTTTGCTGGGTGCGTTGTGGACATTGTAGGCACCCCGGAACCCTGGTGGAACGCGGCGGGACTTGTGGGACTCGAACCTGGGTGTGATTTTGGACCAAATTCGGGACTTTTGCCCACTTTCCCAACTTTTCTTCCCAATCACAGTGCGCCTTTGCTGGGTGCGTCGTGGACATGTCAGGCACCCCGGAACCCTGGTGGAACGCGGCGGGACTTGTGGGACTCGAACCTGGGTGTGATTTTGAATCAAATTTGGGACTTTTGCCCACTTTCCCAACTTTTCTTCCCAATCACAGTGCGCCTTTGCTGGGTGCGTCGTGGACATGTCAGGCACCCCGGAACCCTGGTGGAACGCGGCGGGACTAAGTTCCAAGAGGGCGTTTTTGCCCCCCTCCAAACTCCCTCTCTTTGTTTATAGTGCATATTTTCTGCTGGATCTACTCTCTATTTACTCCAAGGAAAAAAACTAGCCGGTCGCGGCAAATTTTTACAATCGGTCGCCAAACTACGGCACGAGGGCCGAACGCGGTACGCCGGCGTCCAAGATACGGCCCGGGGATTTTTTTTGATTTTTTGGGCTTTTTTTGATTTTTTTGGACATGTTGGGCATCCCAGGACTCGGGTGCGACTGCAGGACGTGTGGGGCTCTAACCTGGGTGTGGTTTTTGGTCATTTTTCCGGACTTTTGCCCACTTTTCCAACTTTTCTTCCCAATCACAGTGCGCCTTTGCTGGGTGCGTTTTGGGCATGTGGGGGGCACCTCGGACTCGGGTGGGACGCGGCGGGACTTGTGGCACTCGTACCTGTGTGTGATTTTTGATCATTTTGTGGACTTTTCCCCAGACACTCTCCACTTGTCTACCCCACTTCCCCTGTGACTTTGCTGGGGGGGCGTTTCCCCGCTGTCCTTTGTAGTGTAAGGGTTACTTTTCTTTTTTTTCTGTCTGAAAATAGGGCCCCAAAAGGCCTCACACTCCCCGGGAAGACCTGATGGACGCCTCGGCGTCACTGAAACAGGCCAATCTGTCTGAAAATATGGCCCACGAAAGGCCTCACATTCCCCGGGAAGACCTGACGGACGCCCCGGCGTCACCGAAATACGGCAAACTGTCTGAAAATAGGGGCTCCAAGGGTTCCCCACTATTTCTGGCCCACAAAAGGCCTCTCATTCCCCGGGAACACCTGTAGGACTCCCCGGCGTCAAGGAAATACGCCAAACCGTCTGAAAATAGGGGCCCAAAAGAACTGGAAATAATGTGTTTAATTTGGGGGGTGATGTCTATAATTATGGGGGTGCATTGGAGGCGGGAGTCCACTGGAGGGCTCCACACCGTCTGAATATAGGGCCCCAAAAGGCCTGGAATTAATGTCTTTAATTTGGGGGGTGCATTTGCAGCGGGAGTCCACCGGAGGGCTCCATTTCCCCACTCTTTTGTTGACATATGGCCACAAAAGGCCTCTCATTCCCCGGGAAGACCTGATGGACGCCCCGGCGTCACCGAAATAAGCCAAACTGTCTGAAAATAGGGGCTCCAAGGGTTCCCCACTCTTTCTGGCCCACAAAAGGCCTCTCATTCCCCGGGAACACCTGTAGGACTCCCCGGCGTCAAGGAAATACGCCAAACCGTCTGAAAATAGGGGCCCAAAAGAACTGGAAATGATGCCTTTAATTTGGGGGGTGATGTCTATAATTATGGGGGTGCATTGGAGGCGGGAGTCCACTGGAGGGCTCCACACCGTCTGAATATAGGGCCCCAAAAGGCCTGGAATTAATGTATTTAATTTGGGGGGTGCATTTGCAGCGGGAGTCCACCGGAGGGCTCCATTTCCCCACTCTTTTGTTGACATATGGCCACAAAAGGCCTCTCATTCCCCGGGAAGACCTGACGGACGCCCCGGCGTCACCGAAATACGGCAAACTGTCTGAAAATAGGGGCTCCAAGGGTTCCCCACTCTTTCTGGCCCACAAAAGGCCTCTCATTCCCCGGGAACACCTGTAGGACTCCCCGGCGTCAAGGAAATACGCCAAACCGTCTGAAAATAGAGGCCCAAAAGAACTGGAAATAATGTGTTTAATTTGGGGGGTGATGTCTATAATTATGGGGGTGCATTGGAGGCGGGAGTCCACTGGAGGGCTCCACACCGTCTGAATATAGGGCCCCAAAAGGCCTGGAATTAATGTATTTAATTTGGGGGGTGCATTTGCAGCGGGAGTCCACCGGAGGGCTCCATTTCCCCACTCTTTTGTTGACATATGGCCACAAAAGGCCTCTCATTCCCCGGGAAGACCTGATGGACGCCCCGGCGTCACCGAAATAAGCCAAACTGTCTGAAAATAGGGGCTCCAAGGGTTCCCCACTCTTTCTGGCCCACAAAAGGCCTCTCATTCCCCGGGAACACCTGTAGGACTCCCCGGCGTCAAGGAAATCCGCCAAACTGTCTGAAAATAGGGCCCCAAAAGAACTGGAAATGATGCCTTTAATTTGGGGGGTGATGTCTTTAATTTGGGGGGTGCATTGGAGGCGGGAGTCCACTGGAGGGCTACACACCGTCTGAATATAGGGCCCCAAAAGGCCTGGAATTAATGTATTTAATTTGGGGGGTGCATTTGCAGCGGGAGTCCACCGGAGGGCTCCATTTCCCCACTCTTTTGTTGACATATGGCCACAAAAGGCCTCTCATTCCCCGGGAAGACCTGATGGACGCCCCGGCGTCACCGAAATAAGCCAAACTGTCTGAAAATAGGGGCTCCAAGGGTCCCCCACTCTTTCTGGCCCACAAAAGGCCTCTCATTCCCCGGGAACACCAAAAGAACTGGAAATAATGTGTTTAATTCAGGGTGCATTTGCAGCGAGTGTCCACCAGAGGGCTCCAATTCCCCAGCTATAGTCCTGGTACTCTAAAATGATGGCACTTAGTCAAATTTCCGCCTTTTTTTGATGACTTCCAACTAGGAGAGGGACTAATTTTGAGTTCCGGACCCGGGTGGAGAACCATAGCAGGTCGGCCTTCTTAAAGGGAAATGCTCCTAGGCACTTAGTCAAATTTCCGCCTTTTTTTTGGACTTCCAGCGAGGAGAGGGGCTAATTTGGCCTTCCGTACCCAGGTGGAGAACCATAGCACGTCGGCCTTCTTAAAGGGACATCCTCCTAGGCACTTAGTCAAATTCACGCCTTTTTTTTGGACTTCCAGCGAGGAGAGGGGCTAATTTTGCTTTCCGTACCCGGGTGGAGAACCATAGCACGTCGGCCTTCTTAAAGGGACATCCTCCTAGGCACTTAGTCAAATTCACGCCTTTTTTTTGGACTTCCAGCGAGGAGAGGGACTAATTTTGCTTTCCGTACCCGGGTGGAGAACCATAGCACGTCGGCCTTCTTAAAGGGAAATGCTCCTAGGCACTTAGTCAAATTCACGCCTTTTTTTTGGACTTCCAGCGAGGAGAGGGACAATTTTGCTTTCCTGACCCAGGTGGAGAACCATAGCACGTCGGCCTTCTTAAAGGGACATCCTCCTAGGCACTTAGTCAAATTCACGCCTTTTTTTTGGACTTCCAGCGAGGAGAGGGACAATTTGGCGTTCCTGACCCAGGTGGAGAACCATAGCAGGTCGGCCTTCTTAAAGGGACATGCTCCTAGGCACTTAGTCAAATTTACACCTTTTTTTTTGGACTTCCAGCGAGGAGAGGGACTAATTTGGCGTTCCGTACCCAGGTAGAGAACCAAGGCACGTCGGCCTTCTTAAGGGGACATCCTCCTAGACACTTAGTCAAATTCACGCCTTTTTTTTTGGACTTCCAGCGAGGAGAGGGACAATTTTGCGTTCCTGACCCAGGTGGAGGACCATAGCACGTCGGCCTTCTTAAAGGGAAATGCTCCTAGACACTTAGTCAAATTTACCAAACTTTTCTATAGAGCCCTGGTACTCTAAAATGATGACACATAGACAAAAAACCAAACTTTTCTATAGAGGCCTGGTACTCTAAAATAATGACACTTAGTCAAATTCACGCCTTTTTTTTTGGACTTCCAGCTAGGAGAGGGACTAATTTGGCGTTCTGTACCCAGGTGGAGAACCAAGGGACGTCGGCCTTCTTAAGGGGACATCCTCCTAGGCACTTAGTCAAATTTACACCTTTTTTTTGGACTTCCAGCGAGGAGAGGGACTAATTTGGCGTTCCGTACCCAGGTGGAGAACCATAGCAGGTCGGCCTTCTTAAAGGGACATCCTCCTAGGCACTTAGTCAAATTTACGCCTTTTTTTTGGACTTCCAGCGAGGAGAGGGACTAATTTGGCGTTCCGTACCCAGGTGGAGAACCATAGCAGGTCGGCCTTCTTAAAGGGAAATGCTCCTAGGCACTTAGTCAAATTCACGCCTTTTTTTTGGACTTCCAGCGAGGAGAGGGACAATTTTGCTTTCCTGACCCAGGTGGAGAACCATAGCACGTCGGCCTTCTTAAAGGGACATCCTCCTAGGCACTTAGTCAAATTCACGCCTTTTTTTTGGACTTCCAGCGAGGAGAGGGACTAATTTGGCGTTCCAGACCCAGGTGGAGAACCATAGCAGGTCGGCCTTCTTAAAGGGACATGCCCCTAGACACTTAGTCAAATTTACGCCTGAAAATAGGGCCCCAAAAGAACTGGAAATAATGTCTTTAATTCAGGGTGCATTTGCAGCGAGTGTCCACCAGAGGGCTCCAATTCCCCCACTATAGTCCTGGTACTCTAAAATGATGGCACTTAGTCAAATTTCCGCCTTTTTTTGATGACTTCCAACTAGGAGAGGGACTAATTTTGCTTTCCGTACCCGGGTGGAGAACCATAGCAGGTCAGCCTTCTTAAAGGGACATCCTCCTAGGCACTTAGTCAAATTTACGCCTTTTTTTTGGACTTCCAGCGAGGAGAGGGACTAATTTTGCTTTCCGTACCCGGGTGGAGAACCATAGCACGTCGGCCTTCTTAAAGGGAAATGCTCCTAGGCACTTAGTCAAATTCACGCCTTTTTTTTGGACTTCCAGCGAGGAGAGGGACAATTTTGCTTTCCTGACCCAGGTGGAGAACCATAGCACGTCGGCCTTCTTAAAGGGACATCCTCCTAGGCACTTAGTCAAATTCACGCCTTTTTTTTGGACTTCCAGCGAGGAGAGGGACTAATTTTGCTTTCCGCACCCGGGTGGAGAACCATAGCACGTCGGCCTTCTTAAAGGGACATCCTCCTAGGCACTTAGTCAAATTTCCGCCTTTTTTTTGGACTTCCAGCGAGGAGAGGGACTAATTTTGCTTTCCGCACCCGGGTGGAGAACCATAGCAGGTCAGCCTTCTTAAAGGGACATCCTCCTAGGCACTTAGTCAAATTTCCGCCTTTTTTTTGGACTTCCAGCGAGGAGAGGGACTAATTTTGCTTTCCGCACCCGGGTGGAGAACCATAGCAGGTCAGCCTTCTTAAAGGGACATCCTCCTAGGCACTTAGTCAAATTTACGCCTTTTTTTTGGACTTCCAGCGAGGAGAGGGACTAATTTTGCTTTCCGTACCCGGGTGGAGAACCATAGCACGTCGGCCTTCTTAAAGGGAAATGCTCCTAGGCACTTAGTCAAATTCACGCCTTTTTTTTTGGACTTCCAGCTAGGAGAGGGACTAATTTGGCGTTCCAGACCCAGGTGGAGAACCATAGCACGTCGGCCTTCTTAAAGGGAAATGCTCCTAGACACTTAGTCAAATTTACCAAACTTTTCTATAGAGCCCTGGTACTCTAAAATGATGACACATAGACAAAAAACCAAACTTTTCTATAGAGGCCTGGTACTCTAAAATGATGACACTTAGTCAAATTTCAGCCTTTTTTTGGGACTTCCAGCGAGGAGAGGGACTAATTTTGCTTTCCGGACCCAGGTGGAGAACCATAGCAGGTCGGCCTTCTTAAAGGGACATCCTCCTAGGCACTTAGTCAAATTTACACCTTTTTTTTTGGACTTCCAGCGAGGAGAGGGACTAATTTGGCGTTCCT